>NC_057801.1:650319575-650460449 GCF_018294505.1 Triticum aestivum | reverse complement strand
CCGACGCTGCTGCTGACCAGTTCGACTACGGAGTTGACGACCCCTCTCTCTTGCCAGAGCAACCAGGCAAGCCCCCCCCCTTGATCACCAGATATCGCCTATTCTACTCTATACTGCTTGCATTAGAGTAGTGTAGCATGTTACTGCTTTCCGTTGATCCTATTCTGATGCATAGCCTGACATTGTTGCTACACCTGTTGATACCTTACCTGCAATCCTAAATGCTTAGTATAGGATGCTAGTTTATCATCATTGGCCCTACATTCTTGTCAGTCTGCCTTGCTATACTATTGGGCCGTGATCACTTGGGAGGTGATCACGGGTATATACTATACATACATACATACTATACAGATGGTGCCTAAAGTCGGGTCAGCTCGAAGAGTACCCGCGAGTGATTCACGGATTGGGGGCTGAAAGGACCTTTGTCCCGACGGCCCTCTGTGTGGATCTTTGTGGCGGAGCGATAGGGCAGGTTGAGACCGCCTAGGAGAGAGGTGGGCCTGGCCCTGTTCGGCGTTCGCGGACACTTAACACGCTTAACGAGATCTTGGTATTTGATCTGAGTCTGGCTACGAGCCTATACGCACTAACCATCTACGTGGGAGTAGTTATGGGTATCCCGACGTCGTGGTATCAGCCGAAGCACTTCAGACGTCAGCGACGGAGCGGCGCGCGCCGAATTGGACTGGAACGCCACTAGGCTAGGTCTGCTTTCGGCCGCGTACGCAACGTGCAGGTGTGCTCGGGGCGATGGGCCCAGACCCCTGCGCGCTTAGGTTTAGACCGGCGTGTTGGCCTCTCTGTTGAGCCTAGGTGGGGCTGCGACGTGTTGATCTTCCGAGGCCGGGCATGACCCAGGAAAGTGTGTCCGGCCAAATGGGATCGAGCGTGTTGGGTTATGTGGTGCACCCCTGCAGGGAAGTTAATCTATTCGAATAGCCGTGATCTTCGGTAACAGGACGACTTGGAGTTGTACCTTGACCTTATGACAACTAGAACCGGATACTTAATAAAACACACCCTTCCAAGTGCCAGATACAACCGGTGGTCGCTCTACCTCAGGGATATGAGGAGGGGATCGCCGGGTAGGATTATGCTATGAGATGTTACTTGGAGATGCTACTTGGAGGACTTCGACCTACCCTATTCTGCCTGTTGCAAGACGAAGGTGACCAGAAGCATAGTCTTCGATAAGACTAGCTATCCCCCTCTTATTCTGGCATTCTGCAGTTCAGTCCACTGATATGGCCCTTTACACATATACCCATGCATATGTAGTGTAGTTCCTTGCTTGCGAGTACTTTGGATGAGTACTCACGGTTGCTTTCTCCCCCCTTTTCCCCTTTTCCTTCCTTTCTGGTTGTCGCAACCAGATGCTGGAGTCCAGGAGCCAGACGCCACCGTCGACGACGACCCCTACTACACTGGAGGTGCCTACTACTACGTGCTGCCCGCTGATGACGACCTGGAGTAGTTTAGGAGGATCCCAGGCAGGAGGCCTGCGCCTCTTTCGATCTGTATCCCAGTTTGTGCTAGCCTTCTTAAGGCAAACTTGTTTAACTTATGTCTGTACTCAGATATTGTTGCTTCCGCTGACTCGTCTATGATCGAGCACTTGTATTCGAGCCCTCGAGGCCCCTGGCTTGTATTATGATGCTTGTATGACTTATTTTATTTGTAGAGTTGTGTTGTGATATCTTCCCGTGAGTCCCTGATCTTGATCGTACACATTTGCGTGCATGATTAGTGTACGATTGAATCGGGGGCGTCACAAGTTGGTATCAGAGCCGACTGCCTGTAGGAATCCCCCTTCCACACTCCTTGGCCGAAGTCGAGTCTAGACATTACAAAAACTTTTACTAACTTGGCTGTGTGCCTTACGGGCCCACGTCGCCATTGGGTGGTACTAGGATCTTTTACTCCTCGACCTTTACTCTGGGACTCTGAACTCTTTTCTACTCGGGTTAAACGAATTTACTAACTCTGACATTAGGATCCCGTTACCACGTTCACCCCAAAGTTGGATAAGCCATAGTTATTCTGCAGGATAGCATTTTGAATAGTGCCCGTGTTGTCATTTGACTCCATTGAAACATCTTTGTTTTCAGATGGAACCCGCGAGGCAGGTCGTGCGCCACACTGCGGCCATTGGTGCCTCAGGATCACCTGCTGTGCTAGCTGATATGATGACCTATCTGGGTTATCGCTGGCACCCTGAGTACACCGTCTACGAGGAGTACCAGGACTTTAACCAGGAGCAGTACCGTGCCATCGTCCACCTCTACTCTCGGGAGTATGAGTCCACTACCGTGCTGCACACCGCTCATGGTGTTGGAGTGACCATCGAGATGGCAGTCCACGATGCGGCTCATGCTGCTCTGACACGTCTTCGTGGAGAGTATCAGGCATTGGACACTTCCCCTTTCAGGCACATTCCTATCGCATCTGACGTTGGTGCGGAGGGATACTACACTGCCGCCTACTCCACCGTCACCCGAGAGCCTTTCCACCATCAGCGCCTGGTTCTGCATGCTGATGGGCTGGACCGAGCTAACAGAGCTCTTCGCCACGAGTTGTACACCACTCGTCAGCACCTTTACAGGGCTCTGACGCGGTTGCACCCCTTTGTCCGGTCTGGACAGCTGCCGCGTTCTGCGATCTACCCAGCCAGGACCGTGATGCCCCACGGTGTCGGATGGCCAGAGGTGGGAGGCTACTCTCCCGCACTTGGTCCTCTTCTGCCACCTGAGCGTCGGGTTCTACACCAGAGTATCCGCGGCCCCCAGGCCACTGACGTGGAGGACTATCCGTTGCCTCACTACCAGCTGTCAGGTTACAGCTACCTTCACAGTACCTCCTGGGACTGATGTAGTCTTGCTCATTAGTCTTAGATGCACTCGCGAGCCTGCGTGCCGCCTATGATGACTTAATCTATGTACTGAACTCTGTGTACTGAACTCTATGTCCGACCCCTTTTGTAAGTTATGCCGACTATCTATGTGGTATCTGTCGTGCTCCTTTCATTATGCATGTTTCATCATGAATGACTCTTGTCTATGCAAATTTCTCAATACTGAACTACCCCTGTTATATATTAGCAGGATGGTTAGACCAGCTGGTCGTGGTCGTGGTGGCAACTTCCCACCACCGCCTGAGTACATGGCTGGTATGATCCAACAGCTTGAGATGAATCGCCAGTTCATGGAAAACATGATGGCTCAGTTTCCTCGCCCCAATATGAACCAGCATCCAAACACAACAACTCTGCAGGATTTCATACGCCTCAACCCAAGTGTGTACCGCAGCTCAACCCAGCCGCTGGATGCTGATGACTGGCTCCGTGACATCACCTATGAGATGGAGTCTGCTGATGTAGCCCCTGCCAGCTATGTCACTTTTGCTTCCTTCTTCTGAAGGGACCCGCAGCTCAATGGTGGGACAGCCATAGGCGTACTCTGCCAGTTGGGACAATCATCTCCTGGCCAGACTTTCAGGCTGCCTTCCGTGCCCGCTTCATTCCTCAGGGAGTCATGGACAGGAAGAAGCGTGAGTTTCGCAACCTCACCCAAGGCAACAAGACTGTTGAAGCTTATCAGCGGGAGTTTCTGGACTTATCCCGCTATGCTGAAGAAGACATTGCAACTGATGCTCGCAGACAGGAGAAGTTCCGTGAAGGCCTTCAAGCTGACATCAAGCTCGCACTTCTAGTGCATGACTTTGCCGATTTCGCCACCTTGGTGAACAAGGCCATCAATGTCGAGACTGGTCTGCAAGAACACCAGAGCTCTCAAAGGCGCAACCGTGACACGGGCTCATCTTCGGGCCCGCCCTCGCAGAAGCGTAAGATATGGATCCCGAACAGCATGTACCGTCCAACTGCACCTGCCCCAAGGCAGTCTTATGCTGCACCTCGTCTGCCGACTGCTCCAACTAGGCAGCCGAGGCTTCCAGCTCCACCACCCCAAGCTCCTGTTCCTACCCCCGAGAATGGGTTGTGCTTCAGGTGCGGACAACCAGGGCACCGTGCTAGGGAATGCAACCAGAAACAGAATCAACTGGCCCTTCCAGCAACTGGCCGTGGAACAACCAGGCCCGCAACAACAATGCCAAGTCTTATGGCCGTGTTCATGCCAACCACATTGATCTGAATGAAGCTCAAGACCAGCCTGCTACTGTGATGGGTACACTCCTCGTAAATTCAGTACCAGCATCCGTTTTATTTGATACAGGTGCATCGCATTCATTCATGTCAGAAGATTTTGCATACAAGCACGATGTTAAATTTGAGCAGATGAACACTTCGGTAGTGGTAAAAACCCCCGCGGGACAATGTCAGACCTCCATGGTTGGCATTGACGTCCCTGTGGAAATCGAAGGGTTGGAGTTCCGTGCCTCGCCCATTATACTGAAATCGTCTAACATTGACCTCATTCTGGGAATGGATTGGTTAAAGGCGCATACTGCTTCTATCGTTTGCGCCACTAAGACCGTCCATCTGCTACACCCTTCTGATGAAATAATTAGCTACGATGCTCATCTGGTTCGGAATGCCGAGGCCAGGCTTTATGCCTTAAACGCATTGAACGCTACACCTCTCGAGGGCATTGAAAACATTCCCATCGTGCGTGAATTCTTAGACGTCTTTCCTGAAGAACTCCCAGGGATTCCCCCTGCTAGAGCTGTCGAATTCGTCATCGACTTGAAACCAGGCACCACTCCTATAGCCAAGCGACCCTACAAGATGCCGCCGCATGAACTCCTTGAGCTTAAGGAGGAAATCGATAAATCTCTTCGAAGTGGTTTCATTCGCCCAAGTTGCTCTCCTTGGGGAGCACCTTCTCTCTTTGTCAAGAAGAAAGATGGGACAAACCGATTGGTCCAAGACTACCGTCCTATAAACCAAGCTACCATTCAGAATAAGTATCCTCTTCCTCGGATCAATGATCTGTATGATCAATTGGCTGGTTCATCAGTGTTCTCTAAACTCGACTTGAGGTTGGGTTACCACCAGATCCGTGTTCGTAAGGAGGATATCCCCAAGACCGCATTTGTGACTCGTTATGGTTCATACGAGTACACCGTCATGTCTTTCGGCTTGACCAATGCTCCAGCCACCTTCTCTCGCCTGATGAACTATATATTCATGGATTACCTCGACAAGTTCGTCGTGGTTTATCTGGATGATATCCTGATATTTTCCAAGAGTGAAGAAGAACATGCTGAACATCTTCGTCTTGTGCTGGAAAAGCTACGAGAGCATCAACTTTATGCCAAGTTCTCCAAATGTGAATTCTGGCTTCCCGAAGTAACCTATCTTGGGCATGTCATCTCTAAGGATGGTATTGCCGTCAACCCTGAACGAGTTCAGGCTATTCTCGATTGGACTCCTCCGAAGAACGTTAAGCAAGTCAGAAGTTTTCTCGGTCTCGCCAGCTACTGCCGTCGATTCGTCGAGAACTTCTCCAAGATTGCCAGGCCTCTGACTAACCTATTGCATAAGGGCGTCAAGTTCCAATGGACAGATAAATGTCAGGAAAGTTTCCAGGCACTCAAGGACAAGTTGACTTCTGCCCCAGTACTAGCTCCTCCTGATACTAAGAAGGACTTCGTCATTTACTGCGACGCTTCCCGTCAAGGATTAGGCTGTGTCCTAATGCAAGAGCGCAAAGTGGTTGCTTATGCCTCTCGGCAATTGCGCCCTCACGAAGAGAACTACCCAGTTCACGACCTCGAACTTGCTGCTGTCATTCATGCGCTAAAACAGTGGCGACATTACCTACTCGGTAATCGTTGCGAGATCTTCACTGACCACCAAAGTCTGAAGTATCTGTTTACTCAGCCAGACCTGAACCTCCGTCAGCAGAGATGGATGGAGACTGTTGCAGACTTTGATTTGGGTATTTCCTATACACCAGGCAAGGCTAATGTAATGGCTGATGCCTTGAGCCGCAAGTCTTACTGCAACCACCTCCAGGTTCACAAAGTTCAGCCCTCACTTGTTGAAGAATTCAGAAAGCTAAACCTCCATATTGTTCCTCCGGGTGCACTCGCTCCCCCTCCTCCGGAGTTCCGCAAGATGAATCTCCGTGTTGTTTCCCAGGGTTCCCTCTATACCCTGGCTGTTGAACCCGATCTCGTGGGCACCATAAAGACAATGCAGGGATTTGACTCTGAAGTCTACAAGATTAAGCAAGACCTCAAAGAAGGAAGTTCCTCATCCTTCACTATTGCTGATGATGGCGCCTTGTACTTCAAAGGCCGCCTAGTGGTGCCGTGTAAGAAGGAAAACCTGAATATGACTCAGGAGGTTATGAAAGAAGCTCATGATACGCCTCTATGTATCCATCCTGGTAGTACGAAGATGTATCAAGACATCCGCCAGAGATTCTGGTGGTCTAACATGAAGCAAGACATTGCTCGTTATGTTGCTGAATGTGACGTTTGCCGTCGTATCAAAGCAGAACATCAAAGGCCTGCTGGAACTCTGCAACCTATATCTATTCCTGAATGGAAATGGGACCATGTCGAGATGGACTTCGTTACTGGATTCCCCAAATCGCAGAAAGGCAATGATGCTATTCTTGTCGTCATTGACCGACTTTCTAAAGTTGCACATTTTCTGGCTGTCAAGGAAACGATCACTGCTAGTCAGCTGGCAAACCTCTACATGACCAGAATTGTCTCGCTTCACGGTATTCCATTGGTTATCAGTTCAGACCGTGGCAGTTTATTCACTTCAAGATTCTGGGCAAGTTTCCAAGAAGCTATGGGCACTCATCTGTCTTTCAGCACTGCTTTTCATCCTCAGTCACAAGGGCAAGTTGAACGTGTCAACCAAGTTCTCGAAGACATGCTTCGAGCTTGTGTTATTTCCTTCGGCAAGAAATGGGAGGAATCTCTTCCGTATGCTGAGTTCTCTTATAATAATAGCTATCAAGCTAGTCTGAAGATGGCCCCCTTCGAAGTGTTATATGGACGAAAGTGCCGAACCCCTCTGAACTGGTCAGAAACTGGGGAACGTCCACTCTTTGGTCCGGATATTATCCAACATGCCGAAGAGCAAGTCCGCATTATTCGCGAGAATCTCAAGACTGCTCAGTCACGCCAAAAGAGTAATTATGACCGTCATCATAAAGACATGGTCTATCAACCTGGCGAAAAGGCCTATCTTCGCGTTACACCAATGAAGGGTGCTCACCGCTTCGGGATCAAAGGGAAGCTAGCTCCCCGCTATATTGGTCCTTTCACTATCCTCGAGAGGCGTGGAAAGTGGCATATCAATTGGAGCTTCCGCCGAACCTTTCTCAGGTTCACGATGTGTTCCATGTGTCACAACTCCGCCGTTGCTTCAAGGACCCAATCCGAGCTGTGGATCATGAAGTGCTCGAATTGCAACAGGACCTCTCCTATAAAGAGCATCCGGTCCGCATTCTCGACCAAGCTGAACGCCGCACACGTTAGAAGGCGATCAAGTTCCTGAAGGTCCAGTGGTCGAATCACTCTGAAGACGAAGCCACCTGGGAACGCGAGGATCGTCTTCGTGATGAATACCCCGCACTGTTTCCTTCTACCTCCTAAATCTCGGGACGAGATTTCTTGTAGTGGAGGAGATTTGTAACGCCCGGATAATTAAGCTACAGTAATCCCTGCTAATGATGCCACGTCACCTCGGTTACCGTGATTAAACTCACGTTGATTCGAACCCGGTTCAAATTCAATTGAAAACATAGGCAGACAATAAAAGTTTTCAAAAATTAAATCTAAAATGTTCGGGGGTTGTCAAATATTACAAAGATAATTATGGTGAAGTAAACACATTTTTATAAAATGCATAAATATTTTAAATTGAATAAAACAGAAAGGAAAATAAATTATATAAAAAAACAACAGACACCCCCCCCCCCCCCGCTGGGCCAAGTGGCCCAGCTGGCCTCCGCCGCCCGAACAGGCCGGCCCAACCGGCCAAAGGCCCAACCGGCCAACCCCACTCCTCTCCTTATCCCCCCCCCGCAACCCTAGCCGCAACCACTCCTCCCCCCGATCCCCTTTCTCCCCCTCGCGCCGATCCGGATCGGCCCCCGCCCGATCCCGGTCCCCCTCGTCCTCCCCTCATCGCCGGCGGCCCCTGCCGCCCCCCCTGCGCCCCTCGCCGCCGTCCGGACCCCCCTCCACACCGTCGCCCCATGCGCGGGGCCACCCGCCGCCGCGGGATCGTCCGCCGACCTCCCCCGCCTCACCGGACCCCCTCCCCGACGCCGGCGGCCGCCTCCCCGACTCCCTCCTCGCCGGTCGCCTCCAAGCTCCACCGCGCCCGCCTCCTAGACCCTACGAGTCCCCCCCGTGAGCTCTCCCCCCCTTCGCTTCCCCCGATCCCCCTGGGGATCGATCCCCTCTCTCCCCTCGTCTCCCTCCCGAGCGCCACCACCGCTCCCCGCCGCCGGTTCCGGCCGCCCCGCGTACACCCCTCCCCTCGCGCCTCCTCCGCTCGGTCGAGGCCCTTCCCCGCCGCCGCGCCGGGCCGTTCCGCCCCGACCCTCCCACTCTCTTCCTCGCCCAAAGCACCTCGCCGCCGGAGAGCTCGTAGCGCTCACCTCCGTCGTTCCCAACCCCTCTGGCCACCCCCGCTCGACGCGCGTCGCCGAGCCGCGTCGAACGCGCCCGGCCACGGCCCAGCAGACCCCCTGGGCGCGAATCCCGCGTCCCTCCCGAGCCGCGCCGCCGCATTTGGCTCGCCGGAGGCAGCTCCGGCGCGTCTCCGGCCGGTGTCCAGCGTGGCATCCACATGGCACCGCCTGGGCCACTGACTGTTGGGCCCAGGGCCCCCCCCCCACAGGACGTTTTTTTTAAAAAAAGGAAAAAGGGAATTAAATAAATATAATTAGTAAAAATGAAAATGAATAAAATTAATTAATTAAATAATTAATTAAGTAAATAATTAATTTAATTAATCCTGATTAATTAACCTAATGGCTAATTAACCTAATTAACTACTGTTAATTAAACTAAACTAGGGTAATTAGTTAACAGTGTATGACGAACGGGACCCACCTGTCAGGGTTGACTCAGTCAACCCTGTTGACTGCTGATGTCAGCATGACATCATGCTGACGTCATAAATAAATTAATTAAATAAATAATTAAATTCCAAAATTGTTAAAATATTTTTAAAATCATATCTTTTAATCCGTAGCTCGGATTAAAATATTTTCAACATGAAAGTTGCTCAGAACGACGTGACGAATTCGGATACGCAGTCCGTTCGTCCGCCACACCCCCCTAACCTATCGAACCCGCAACTTTCCCCCTCCGGCTCCTCTGCCCGAAAACACGAAACACCAGGAATACTTTCCCGGATGTTTTCCCCCCTTCACCGGTATCACCTACTACCGCGTTAGGGCACACCGAACACCGCGTATTGCCTTGTTATTTTTTTTGTGATGCTTTGTTTGCTCTGTATTCATTATTTCTTCCCCCTCTTCTCTCCGGTAGACTACGAGGCCGACGCTGCTGCTGACCAGTTCGACTACGGAGTTGACGACCCCTCTCTCTTGCCAGAGCAACCAGGCAAGCCCCCCCCCCCTTGATCACCAGATATCGCCTATTCTACTCTATACTGCTTGCATTAGAGTAGTGTAGCATGTTATTGCTTTCCGTTGATCATATTCTGATGCATAGCCTGACATTGTTGCTACACCTGTTGATACCTTACCTGCAATCCTAAATGCTTAGTATAGGATGCTAGTTTATCATCATTGGCCCTACATTCTTGTCAGTCTGCCTTGCTATACTATTGGGCCGTGATCACTTGGGAGGTGATCACGGGTATATACTATACATACATACATACTATACAGATGGTGACTAAAGTCGGGTCAGCTCGAAGAGTACCCGCGAGTGATTCACGGATTGGGGGCTGAAAGGACCTTTGTCCCGACGGCCCTCTGTGTGGATCTTTGTGGCGGAGCGACAAGGCAGGTTGAGACCGCCTAGGAGAGAGATGGGCCTGGCCCTGTTCGGCGTTCGCGGACACTTAACACGCTTAACGAGATCTTGGTATTTGATCTGAGTCTGGCTACGAGCCTATACGCACTAACCATCTACGTGGGAGTAGTTATGGGTATCCCGACGTCGTGGTATCAGCCGAAGCACTTCAGACGTCAGCGACGGAGCGGCGCGCGCCGAATTGGACTGGAACGCCACTTAGGCTAGGTCTGCTTTCGGCCGCGTACGCAACGTGCAGGTGTGCTCAGGGCGATGGGCCCAGACCCCTGCGCGCTTAGGTTTAGACCGGCGTGCTGGCCTCTCTGTTGAGCCTAGGTGGGGCTGCGACGTGTTGATCTTCCGAGGCCGGGCATGACCCAGGAAAGTGTGTCCGGCCAAATGGGATCGAGCGTGTTGGGTTATGTGGTGCACCCCTGCAGGGAAGTTAATCTATTCGAATAGCCGTGATCTTCGGTAACAGGACGACTTGGAGTTGTACCTTGACCTTATGACAACTAGAACCGGATACTTAATAAAACACACCCTTCCAAGTGCCAGATACAACCGGTGGTCGCTCTACCTCAGGGATATGAGGAGGGGATCGCCGGGTAGGATTATGCTATGAGATGTTACTTGGAGATGCTACTTGGAGGACTTCAATCTACCTCTATTCTCTGATGCAAGACGAAGGTGACCAGAAGCGTAGTCTTCGATAAGACTAGCTATCCCCCTCTTATTCTGGCATTCTGCAGTTCAGTCCACTGATATGGCCTCCTTACACATATACCCATGCATATGTAGTGTAGTTCCTTGCTTGCGAGTACTTTGGATGAGTACTCACGGTTGCTTTCTCCCCCCTTTTCCCCTTTTCCTTCCTTTCTGGTTGTCGCAACCAGATGCTGGAGTCCAGGAGCCAGACGCCACCGTCGATGACGACCCCTACTACACTGGAGGTGCCTACTACTACGTGCTGCCCGCTGATGACGACCTGGAGTAGTTTAGGAGGATCCTAGGCAGGAGGCCTGCGCCTCTTTCGATCTGTATCCCAGTTTGTGCTAGCCTTCTTAAGGCAAACTTGTTTAACTTATGTCTGTACTCAGATATTGTTGCTTCCGCTGACTCGTCTATGATCGGGCACTTGTATTCGAGCCCTCGAGGCCCCTGGCTTGTATTATGATGCTTGTATGACTTATTTTATTTGTAGAGTTGTGTTGTGATATCTTCCCGTGAGTCCCTGATCTTGATCGTACACATTTGCGTGCATGATTAGTGTACGATGTAATCGGGGGCGTCACAGCTGAGAAGCCTGACTATCTACCAGATCCTGCCGAGGGCACAAGATCGTGGCTGAGGTAACAAGCTAAACGTCGAAGTCCACGCGGTACTACTAGCGAGACTGAAGTCTCTCTGCAAAAACTTAAAATAGGCAAACGTGAGTACAAATGTACCCAGCAAGACTTACATCAGAACTAACTACATATGCATCATTTTGAACAAGGGGATGGTGGGGTTTAACTGCAGCAAGCCAGCTTTGACTCGGTGGCTATCCTAAACTACGACTGCAAGCGACTCTTTTGAGGTGGCGCACACGAGTCCACATATTCACCATATCAATACACCACTATGGATCCGCTCCCGTCTCCCTACGAGAACGCCATCCATAGCACTCACGCTTATCTTGCGCATTTTAAAGTATCCACTTTCACTTGTCTATGAACTGATATAAGCAACCCAGAAGTCCTTTACCGCGGACACGGCTATTCGAATAGATGATGTTAACCCTGCAGGGGTGTACTTCTTCATACATGTTTCCACCACTTAGCGTCTGCACACGACATGTGCTCGGCAGACTTCAAGCGAAAGCCGACGTGGGTGTAGACCACGACCTACCTAAACACTCAAGTCTCTAGTCCAGGTTTATCGCCTATTCGGGTTCCATCCATGAGGAGATCCGGCCGGAGTTTCGCTAACAGCCCCAAACGATGTGAACAGGGTTCCGTGACACCAAACGGGCGCCCGGTATACCCGGCCACGTGCCTACCGCATCACAGCCCACCCCTACGGTCAGCGCTGTCCACGGCCTCCAGCATACTACAAACACCAGAAACTACTTGCAACTCCTGGACAGAGGACTAGGGTGAATAAGAAGTCGAGCGGGGTCATATTTCAGGGCCCAATGTATGGTAGTAGCTGAATCATGGATCACAAACATAGGACTCAGTTCCTGAGGACGGCTGCAATGAGACAACCCACCATGTACTCCTACATGGCCTCTCACCGCTACCTTTACCAAATCGTGTTCACACACTTAGCTCACACACAGTAGGACATGTTCACACACCTCTGATTCATCCCCGATGAATCAGACCTGACTCAACTCTAAGCAGTAGCAGGCATGACAAACAAACATGAATGAGTAGGCACAACAGGGCTCAAACAACTCCTACTCATGCTAGTGGGTTTCATCTATTTACTGTGGCAATGACAGGTCATGCAAAGGATAAAGGGGTTCAGCTACCGCAGCAAGTAACAGTTGAATCGTTGTTGTCCTAATGCATTAAAAGAGAGCAGGAGCGAGAGAGTAGGATTGTATCGGAATGAACAAAGGGGTTTTTCTTGCCTGGCACTTCTAAAGATAACATTGAGTCTTCATCAGTGTCAACGATCACATCATCGATATCACGTCTATCGAGAGGGGACAAATACCGGCAACACAGAAGGGAACACAATCAATGCAATGCACAATATGATGCATGATCATGACATGGCAATATGAATGTGTTTTGGGCTAATGAATCTAGCAACAAGTTAAATGGGGTTGGTTTGAATACAAGATTCAAATTCAAACTCCATATGTGATTATTCAAATGCCATTTAATTGATTTGTGCTATACAGCAGCTATAAGTTGTTCTAACATGCATGAAAATGGTACAGATGGATTCCTTGAATTTTTCTGATAATTTTTCATATATAAATTATTTAATTTGGAGTTACAGTTGAATTTCTATGATTTATTGAAGTTTAGGGCATTTTCTGAAATTTCCTGAATATTTAGAATTAAAATAATTCCAGAAAATGATTTAACTGCGTCAACCTGACGCCAGCATGACATCAGCGAGTCAACGGCCAGGTCCAGGTCAAACCTAACGTGCGGGGTCCACACGTCAGTGACACAGGACCTAATCCCGGTCAAACCCAGCGCTGACTAGGGTTTGACCAGGGGTGGGGCCCACAGTCAGTGGCCTAGGGGGTTGGTTAGTGCGTCATTAGTGGCTAAGGACAGCGCCACGTCTCTGGCCACCGGAGTTCGGCCGGCGACGACCCGAAACGCGGCGGAGGCACGCCGGACTTGCGCTAGGGGCATCGGATTCGCGCGCTGAGGGCACCGGGGCGTAGCCCGGGCTCTCCTGCATCTGATGGGGTAGGTGGGAGGCTGCGGGGACGCCGGGGCTCGTCGGAACGGAGCTCGTGGCGGCGCCGGAGTTCGGGTGGTAACGGGTTAGCTGCTGTGGCATGCAAACGGGAGGGGGCTTGCGCTAGGAATGCTCTACGGAACGCTGCGAACGCGTTAGGCTCGCCGGGGTGACCAAATGGTCACCGGAGCTACGTCGACGACGAGCTCGGGCAGCGGCGTGCTACGGGCATCTATGAAATGGCGGCTACGGCGAGCGGCAAGCCACGGGGTTAGGGGCAAAACGTACAGGAGCTCACGGTGGTTCGGATGAGGTAGATGACGAGCTCGGGAAGGCAGAGACGACGGCGAATCGGCGGTGAAGATCCTCGGCGGCCGGCGATGGGGAAGACGGTGTGGCCGGCGATGCAGGGCTACCGGAGGGCCGTGGATCGGTGGGGAGGGAGAGGGGGTCGAGGCGGAGCCTTTGAGCGCATCGGCGAGGCTAGGGGGTCGCGGTGGCCGCGAGGGAGCTCGTCGGTGGCGGCGGCTCCGTTCGGTCCGGGCGAGAGAGAGGGAGCAGGGGAGGATAGGGATGGAGGGAGGGACACGGGAGAGTGAGAGCGGTCCAGGGGGGTGCGTGGCATCCTCAGGGCGACGGGGATGGCTGCGGTGGTGGGCTGGGCTGCTACAGTAGAAGGCCAGGTAAGTGAGCTGCCAGGTGAGCGCCAGGTAGTCCTTCTCTCTCTTTCTATTTCTGTTTTTATTTAATTGCCACTGAATTCAAATTCAAACAAATTTGAAAACAGTGCCAAAACTCCCCTGGATAATTTTATGTCACTTAAGGTCTACTCCTCATAAACATAAAATATCTCAGGGCATTTGAAAATATATTCATTATATATTATGAATATAACTCCAAATTCAAATAAAATATTGATTTAAAATCAGAGCCCAAATAATTCCTTAGAAATTTCCCACAATTTTGGTTTGATTTATAACTCTTGCCAAAATTGTCAGAGCTATTTCTAGGGCATTTTGGATTTACTGATTGCAATTTTAGGGTTTCTTGCCCCTTTATTAAAATGATTTCCGAGGCTTTCAATTTCCTCATTTCAACTTTCAGAATATAGACATGATGCACACATGAAGCTAGCCTAGAGCATTACCAGAAGCTAGGGATGTGACAACTCACCCCCACTAAACAAGAATCTCGACCTGAGATTCAAGTGTAGGGTAAGACGAAGGGAAAACGCCAACTAACATAATCTTCACGATCCAGGGTGCACTTCAAATGAACGTTGATTCAAACACCATCTTTGTCTCGAAGTCTTCCTCTGAGAACTCCAACTATCATGTCAGCAAGAGGAAAGGGAAGACCCTAAAAGAATTGTTCTTCTCGAAGATCGAACAACTCAGGATTAACCCACGGATTGAGACATAGCAACATCTCTCGAGCTGAGAGACGAAGCACACATCCATAGGAATGGAGTGAAGCAGATGACAAAGGTTCACTAGGTAGACATCAATTTCACGCTTAAGAAGGTGGTAAACGATTGTCAACGTAGCGAGGAGTTTGAGTTGCCATGATACCATAACGATGCACCTTAGGGAAGGTGACTCGTAGAAATATCCCCTTAAGTGGCAAAAAGAATTACCTTTGATTCAAAGATCCTTGAAACTCTTTATACCAGCTTAAGGCAAATCATAATCGATCATTTAGAGGGGTTCAGTAGAATGGCATACCCGAACTTGGATGATGTGGATTACCTTGTTGAAGACAACGTAATGGACGAATTTGCTTATCACCGGAAATGGAAGAGACCCATGGTAGAATGGCACATTGGCGGTGAAAGCTGGGAACAAAATGCAAATGCTGGGAATGATTCTGGTAACTGGGGAAGAACCCAACAATAGAGAGTGAATTCACTGTTTAAAAAGGTCATAGCATTGCCGAGGAAACTGAGAGGAATCCCAGTTAGTGCCGATGGTAACACGTAGCGCTTGTGCGTGCTCTCAAGAACTTGAGCATTTCCATAATCATCAAGATTTTATCAACATCCGTGTCAAGGGTGCTGACAACACAACATACTACCATGATGAATAGCGATGGGCGATGCAGATGCAAAGGAGGATAACACTTTCTCAGATTTCACCTTAGCGAGGCCAAGGAAACAAAATCTGGATGATCGACCGAGAGACATTTAGCACTCCGCTTCTAATGTTCTCCTTGATGTGCTAGTGTAACCCATTCATGGATATGGTTTGATATCTAGAACATCAAGTAAAAAGGTCGGACTTCGGGAGCACAGGAATCCATAAGGAATAACTACGGAGGTAAATCCTACGAAGTCCTCATGGGGAGGTGGCCAACTTCCTCAATCATGATATTATAATAACAGGTCTTCCGGCTGGGTGTGTTGGCCACGACATCCACCTTACCGGTTATCGAGGGACCAATATTATAGTTCTTGGGAAATGTTCCAAACCATCATATCTGCCTGAGATTCAGATCTGGTTGGTGTCAGGATATTCCAGACTCATCGAGTCTAGGAAGATAAATGAAAGTTTGCAACACAATTCGACGAGATAACGTTGCGAGATTCTCGGAAAATGAACTACGATAGCAAACTCCAAAACATGAGCTGGTTCTGCTACACACGTGTGAACACGATGTCCTAGACAAGCATGACCACGTGGTAGTCTTACAATAAAACACTACCGAGTTCAGGTTGGGAACCATCAACGAGGGTATCGAAGTCCTTACATAAGTCCGGATTAGCTCTTATGAAGGAACTCCTTCTCCTTGAACAAATCAATCAGTGGCTTTGGTGTGCTAGGGATACATATAGATTGAAGGTTGCAAGTCTTCAAACCACAGAATTCTTCGCACGTGTGCATGACTGACTTGCGATGATTCCAAAGGAAGCAACATTGACTTTCTCGAGTCCACGGCGGCAACTTGCATCAAATGCACATGAACTAGAGGAAGTCACTTCTTACATCCGAACATATGCTTCATGAGCTAGCATGAACAAATGCTTCAAAAGTTTCCAACACTAACTTATTGTCCAACAAAATCATGGAGGAGATAAGGATGTTGTCAATGGGCTCAACAACTATTCATCTGGGTTTCCTTTTAAAAGGAATTCCATAGTTAAGTGAACAAGTGATAGCATTGGTCAGACCCAAAGGATATAATGGTGTATGCTCGAGGGATCAACCACGAGTAAGACAACATTACGAATATCGTTGGTTCTGATTTGATTTGACGATAGCCCATACTCAATCAAGGGTTCGGGTAAGATAATAGATCCAATAATCGATCACAGGGACCAATCGATGAAGATATCACCTTTCTTCAACACACACTACACAAGAATATCCCTTTGGAACGGACTAAGTCAGGCAAGCTTTTATCTTCCAACTCTCCAAGTTGTTGTCTAGCTTAACCAACTAGCTCAGGGATATCCAACATGGATTCTTGGAGAAAGGGTGGTTTACAGGAAACCAACTTGATCACGAGCCCAACACAGCAGTCAGGTGACGACCTGGTGATACTTCCGAGAAGACATTCAGAAAATCACGAACCACCGGTATGTTACTAAGCTCGAGATCAATCTCGCTTTTCAGGGCAAGACGATATGATCAAATGAGCGAGGACTTGACAAAATCCTAACTCATCAATCGAAATGTGCACCAGGAAGATGGACAAGGTAGCACGATCAATCTTAGAATGATGATTCAAGAACCAACACGCTAAGAATGAAATTATTGTCCTTTAACTACCAAGCAACGAGGTTGCTAGGAGTATTGATTTCACACATCACGATTCACTTGTCGACATTCCGGTTACAATAACACAGGAACCGAGGAATGAACAATGATGGCAAGAAGTATCACTGTACCAAGAGTTCATAGGATGGTGTGCAATTCCTATAACAATCCCGATATAAAGATGGTAATACTTCAGGGTAGAACAGAATCAAAAGTTGGGCTGGCATTTTGATCTGCGGAGCATGACTACCTTGACCCAATCCTAGATATGGATGAGGTACTGGAGTTCATTTCTCCTAGTCATTCTGGAATAGAATGGCTTGATGGACCACAAGAGTAATAGGTATCGATGAACGATTGCACGCATACTCTTGACTATCAATTGATATACGAAGGTCAGTAGACAGCTAAAGAGGGACAACTCAAAGGAACATATAACTTTCTGAGTTGTGGAGGCATAGATTAGTATGTCGAACCAAGTTCAACAAGTTTCTTCCGAATAACCCATGCAGAAAAGTAGAACGGGCAGGGTCACAATATATAATGGAGAACTCATCGAGAGCACTCTTGTTGTCATCTTTTGGTCCAGAAGAACTTCTGCCATAAGTAGTTCATGGTATTTGGAAGAAGAAGATACCACGGACTTCAAGGACTATCGCAAAGGTTACTAATATCCTAAAGGCACTAGCAATTACTATCAACATGAAGTAGGTAGAGTGAATCTCGGGTCGAAAACCCAGAAGTGAAATGCCTACTAACTAAGTGGCATCACGGGATGCTTACGAGAATGATGGCCAGAATCTTCACACTGGGAACACAAAACATTGCTAGATTACTAGGTGACTCCCTAAAACACCTAGGGTCATAATAGTAGCTCCAACATATATGTCAAGGCAATAAAGTACCTCAACTCACTGATTTGTGTGATTAATCTGACCAAAGGCACATCGGAAACAGGAGGAAGGGATTTGCAATTGCATCCGACTATTTAGAAACCTGGGATGACTCGGACAGCATAACGGCTGTAAATGCTCAAAAGATTGGAGACATTCACAAAAATGGTGGCATAACCACTCAGAGGCACAATATCAAGGTCTCGAGATCAACAGTTAACATACAGAGGTAGTATAAACTGAACTGAGGCTTAAATCCAACAATCTTATAAGTCTACGGATTAGTAACACGTGATCCTGATAGAAAGCAGAGATAGCCTAGTTATTAATCCCCGTAGAAGAGAAGATGATGACTCAGATCAGAAGGCCATGAGGTATAAGGAGTAAAAAGAGCCTTACGTTCCATCCCACAATCAATTCCCTTATATAACTAAAGAATTTCTAGACTCAACTTCGACCAGTTTGGCTTGGTAATCCTACAGGCAGTCAAGCTCTGATACCAACGCTGTCAGGACCCCGACTCAATGCCACATCGATCTAGCATGTAACACCTCATATCACTTTGCGGCCTCACGCACGGTATTCCCACGGGTGTCGCCTTACCTTTGCCCGGGACCGTTTGCGTCTTTTGGCACACGTATATGATAGTGTCGCTAGCATCCATATGATAAGGAGCCCGGGCTGACATGGCTAGTCGTAAACCCAAAGTGGCACAGACTTACAGGGACAGGCATCCATGACCCAGCATCGAACGTGACGGTCATCAGCGAGTGAATCCAGGCTGTAGCACTGGGCTAGCAGGACTCCGGTGGACCGGGCTGTAGCAGGCTAACAGGACTCCGGTATTCATCGCGTGACATTTCCCCGAAGGGACAGACACAGGAACGAAGAAGGACACATGCCGGCCAGCCTAAGTGTTCCGGAGCAGTAGCAAGCTACCATGGCTCGGTGGAAACACTAGGAGACATTTCCCCGTAAGAGAGGCTACTAAAGATAAACAACTAGATGGTCAGATCCCACACATACCAAGCATTTCAATAACATACACACAATATGCTCGATATGTGCAAATACAACATGGCATCACAACATGACTCTACGACTCAAGTAATTTGTTCAATAGGCTCCGAGGAGCGAGATATTACAAACATGGGTCTCATGACCCAACAATCAGAGCATACAAATCAAAGCACAAGCGGAAGCTTAACATGTCTGAGTACAGACATCTATAAACGAAAAAGGCTGAGAAGCCTGACTATCTACCAGATCCTGCCGAGGGCACAAGATCGTGGCTGAGGTAACAAGCTAAACGTCGAAGTCCACGCGGTACTACTAGCGAGACTGAAGTCTCTCTGCAAAAACATAAAATAGGCAAACGTGAGTACAAATGTACCCAGCAAGACTTACATCAGAACTAACTACATATGCATCATTTTGAACAAGGGGATGGTGGGGTTTAACTGCAGCAAGCCAGCTTTGACTCGGTGGCTATCCTAAACTACGACTGCAAGCGACTCTTTTGAGGTGGCGCACACGAGTCCACATATTCACCATATCAATACACCACTATGGATCCGCTCCCGTCTCCCTACGAGAACGCCATCCATAGCACTCACGCTTATCTTGCGCATTTTAAAGTATCCACTTTCACTTGTCTATGAACTGATATAAGCAACCCAGAAGTCCTTTACCGCGGACACGGCTATTTGAATAGATGATGTTAACCCTGCAGGGGTGTACTTCTTCATACATGTTTCCACCACTTAGCGTCTGCACACGACATGTGCTCGGCAGACTTCAAGCGAAAGCCGACGTGGGTGTAGACCACGACCTACCTAAACACTCAAGTCCCTAGTCCAGGTTTATCGCCTATTCGGGTTCCATCCATGAGGAGATCCGGCCGGAGTTTCGCTAACAGCCCCAAACGATGTGAACAGGGTTCCGTGACACCAAACGGGCGCCCGGTATACCCGGCCACGTGCCTACCGCATCACAGCCCACCCCTACGGTCAGCGCTGTCCACGGCCTCCAGCATACTACAAACACCAGAAACTACTTGCAACTCCTGGACAGAGGACTAGGGTGAATAAGAAGTCGAGCGGGGTCATATTTCAGGGCCCAATGTATGGTAGTAGCTGAATCATGGATCACAAACATAGAACTCAGTTCCTGAGGACGGCTGCAATGAGACAACCCACCATGTACTCCTACATGGCCTCTCACCGCTACCTTTACCAAATCGTGTTCACACACTTAGCTCACACACAGTAGGACATGTTCACACACCTCTGATTCATCCCCGATGAATCAGACCTGACTCAACTCTAAGCAGTAGCAGGCATGACAAACAAACATGAATGAGTAGGCACAACAGGGCTCAAACAACTCCTACTCATGCTAGTGGGTTTCATCTATTTACTGTGGCAATGACAGGTCATGCAAAGGATAAAGGGGTTCAGCTACCGCAGCAAGTAACAGTTGAATCGTTGTTGTCCTAATGCATTAAAAGAGAGCAGGAGCGAGAGAGTAGGATTGTATCGGAATGAACAAAGGGGTTTTGCTTGCCTGGCACTTCTGAAGATAACATTGAGTCTTCATCAGTGTCAACGATCACATCATCGGTATCACGTCTATCGAGAGGGGACAAATACCGGCAACACAGAAGGGAACACAATCAATGCAATGCACAATATGATGCATGATCATGACATGGCAAAATGAATGTGTTTTGGGCTAATGAATCTAGCAACAAGTTAAATGGGGTTGGTTTGAATACAAGATTCAAATTCAAACTCCATATGTGATTATTCAAATGCCATTTAATTGATTTGTGCTATACAGCAGCTATAAGTTGTTCTAACATGCATGAAAATGGTACAGATGGATTCCTTGAATTTTTCTGATAATTTTTCATATATAAATTATTTAATTTGGAGTTACGGTTGAATTTCTATGATTTATTGAAGTTTAGGGCATTTTCTGAAATTTCCTGAATATTTAGAATTAAAATAATCCAGAAAATGATTTAACTGCGTCAGCCTGACGCCAGCATGACGTCAGCGAGTCAACGGCCAGGTCCAGGTCAAACCTGACGTGCGGGGTCCACACGTCAGTGACACAGGACCTAATCCCGGTCAAACCCAGCGCTGACTAGGGTTTGACCAGGGGTGGGGCCCACAGTCAGTGGCCTAGGGGGTTGGTTAGTGCGTCATTAGTGGCTAAGGACAGCGCCACGTCTCTGGCCACCGGAGTTCGGCCGGCGGCGACCCGAAACGCGGCGGAGGCACGCCGGACTTGCGCTAGGGGCATCGGATTCGCGCGCTGAGGGCACCGGGGCGTGGCCCGGGCTCTCCCGCATCTGATGGGGTAGGTGGGAGGCTGCGGGGACGCCGGGGCTCGTCGGAACGGAGCTCGCGGCGGCGCCGGAGTTCGGGTGGTAATGGGTTAGCTGCTGCGGCATGCAAACGGGAGGGGGCTTGCGCTAGGATTGCTCTACGGAACGCTGCGAACGCGTTAGGCTCGCCAGGGTGACCAAATGGTCACCGGAGCTACGTCGACGACGAGCTCGGGCGGCGGCGTGCTACGGGCATCTATGAAATGGCAGCTACGGCGAGCGGCAAGCCACGGGGTTAGGGGCAAAACGTACAGGAGCTCACGGTGGTTCGGATGAGGTAGATGACGAGCTCGGGGAGGCAGAGACGACGGCGAATCGGCGGTGAAGATCCTCGGCGGCCAGCGATGGGGAAGACGGCGTGGCCGGCGATGCAGGGCTACCGGAGGGCCGTGGATCGGTGGGGAGGGAGAGGGGGTCGAGGCGGAGCCTTTGAGCGCATCGGCGAGGCTAGGGGGTGGCGGTGGCCGCGAGGGAGCTCGTCGGTGGCGGCGGCTCCGTTCGGTCCGGGCGAGAGAGAGGGAGCAGGGGAGGATAGGGATGGAGGGAGAGACACGGGAGAGTGAGAGCGGTCCAGGGGGGTGCGTGGCATCCTCAGGGCGACGGGGATGGCTGCGGTGGTGGGCTGGGCTGCTACAGTAGAAGGCCAGGTAAGTGGGCTGCCAGGTGAGCGCCAGGTAGTCCTTCTCTCTCTTTCTATTTCTGTTTTTATTTAATTGCCACTGAATTCAAATTCAAACAAATTTGAAAACAGTGCCAAAACTCCCCTGGATGATTTTATGTCACTTAAGGTCTACTCCTCATAAACATAAAATATCTCAGGGCATTTGAAAATATATTCATTATATATTATGAATATAACTCCAAATTCAAATAAAATATTGATTTAAAATCAGAGCCCAAATAATTCCTTAGAAATGTCCCACAATTTTGGTTTGATTTATAACTCTTGCCAAAATTGTCAGAGCTATTTCTAGGGCATTTTGGATTTACTGATTGCAATTTTAGGGTTTCTTGCCCCTTTATTAAAATGATTTCCGAGGCTTTCAATTTCCTCATTTCAACTTTCAGAATATAGACATGATGCACACATGAAGCTAGCCTAGAGCATTACCAGAAGCTAGGGATGTGACAAATTATGCCGAAGTATCACTCCGCGTCAAAAATTCTTTTTTATCATTTACCTACTCGAGGACGAGCAGGAACTAAGCTTGGGGATGCTTGATACGTCTCCAACGTATCTATAATTTTTGATTGCTCCATGCTACTTTATCTACTGTTTTGGACTATATTGGGCTTTATTTTCCACTTTTATATTATTTTTGGGACTAACCTATTAACCGGAGGCCCAGCCCAGAATTGCTGTTTTTTGCCTATTTCAGTATTTCAAAGAAACATAATATCAAACGGAGTCCAAAGGGAATAAAACCTTCCAGAATGTGATTTTCTCACCGAACGTGATCCAGGAGACTTGGACCCTGCTCCAAGGAACAGCCGTGGAGGTCACGAGGGTGGAGGGCACCCCCCTGGGCGCACCCCCCTGCCTCGTGGGCCCCCTATTGCTCGACCGACGTACTCCTTCCTCCTATATATACCTACGTACCCCCGTCAGATCAGATACAGAGCCAAAAACCTAATTCCACCGCCGCAACCTTCTGTATCTGCGAGATCCCATCTTGTGGCCTGTTCCGGAGCTCCGCCGGAGAGGGCATCTACCACGGAGGGCTTCTACATCAACACCATAGCCTCTCCGATGGAGTGTGAGTAGTTTACTTCAGACCTTCGGGTCCATAGCTAGTAGCTAGATGGCTTCTTCTCTCTTTTTGGATCTCAATACAATGTTCTCCCCCTCTCTTGTGGAGATCTATTCGATGTAATCTTCTTTTGCGGTGTGTTTGTTGAGACCGATGAATTGTGAGTTTATGATCCAGCTTATCTATGAATAATATTTGATTCTTCTCTGAATTCTTTTATCTATGATTGAGTTATCTTTGGAAGTCTCTTCGAATTATTCGTTTGGTTTGGCCAACTAGATTGGTAGTTCTTGCAATGGGAGAAGTGTTTAGCTTCGGGTTCGATCTTGCGGTGTCCTTACCCAGTGACAGAAAGGGTTGCAAGGCACGTATTGTATTGTTGCCATAGAGGATAACAAGATGGGTTTTTTATCATATTGCATGAATTTATCCCTCTACATCATGTCATCTTGCTTAAGGCATTACTCTATTTTTAACTTAATACTCTAGATGCATGCTGGATAGCGGTCGATGAGTGGAGTAATAGTAGTAGATGCAGAATCGTTTCGATCTACTTGTCTCGGACGTGATGCCTATATACATGATCATACCTAGATAACCTCATAATTATTCGCTTTTCTATCAATTGCTCAACAGTAATTTGTTCACCCACCGTAGAATACTTGTGCTCTTGAGAGAAGCCACTAGTGAAACCTATGGCCCCCGGGTCTATTCTCATCATATCAATCTCTATTATTTTATTACTTGCTTTGTTTTTACTTTGCCTTTTACTTTTTACTTTGCATCTCTATATCAAAAATACCAAAAATATTATTTATCATCTCTATCAGATCTCACCCTCGTAAGTGACCGTGAAGGGATTGACAACCCCTAATCGCGTTGGTTGCGAGTAGCTATCGTTTTGTGTAGGTACGAGGGACTCGTGCGTGATATCCTACTGGATTGATACCTTGGTTCTCAAAAACTGAGGGAAATACTTATGCTACTTTACTGCATCATCCTCTCCTCTTCGGGGAAATCCAACGCAGTGCTCAAGAGGTTCTTCTCCAGATGAGGAAGCCGCAGCCTTTGCCTTCAAGGAACGAGTTCGGCCGTAGTTGGGGCCATAGATATCTCATTTCTCAGATAGCTGGTACTCATGTGTGTTGAGCCTCTCGAGTATGTCAGACGGATCGAGTGTCTTGAAATCAGGGCGTTCTTGTATCATCAGGGCTAAGGTGTCAAATGAGCTGTCGAGAGATCTCAGAAGTGTCTTCACAATTTCATGCTTCGTAATGTCAGTTGCACCGAGTGCACGGAGCTCATTGGTGATATCAGTGAGGCGATCAAACGTGAGCTGGACGTTCTCGTTGTCATACCTTTTGAAGTGGTTGAAGAGGTTTCGAAGAGTACTGATTCGTTGATCACGCTGTGTTGAGACACCTTCATTGACCTTGGAGAGCCAGTCCCAGACTAGCTTCGACGTTTCCAGAGCGCTCACACGGCCATACAGCCCTTTGGTCAGATGACCACAGATGATGTTCTTGGCGGTAGAGTCCAGTTGAATGAACTTCTTCACATCAGCGGGGGTGACACCTTCACCAGTCTTGGGAACGCCATTCTTGATGACATACCACAGATCGACATCAATGGCTTCAAGATGCATGCGCATCCTATTCTTCCAGTAGGGATATTCAGTGCCATCAAAGATGGGACACGCAGCGGAGACCTTGATTATCCCTGCAGTCGACATAGCTAAAACTCCAGGTGGTTAAACCGAATCACACAGAACAAGGGAGTACCTTGCTCTGATACCAATTGAAAGTACTGGTTATCGACTAGAGGGGGGTGAATAGGCGATTTTTATGAAAGTCTTCAAAACATGGGAGTTTCGAAGATTAACAGGAGAAACAACACTATTCTTATGCAGCGGAAGGTAGACTACACTAGACAAGCCATAGTCAAGTATTCAATCAAGTGAAAGCACGAAGACTATTAGCAGCTAGGTAGTAAGGATCAGGGTGGAAGATAGTATGAAGCCAATCAGAACAAGTAGTCACACAGTAAAGTTAAACAGGCAGAGCAATCAGGCAATGACTTCACAAAGACAAACTGTAAGTAAGGAGAGTAAGAGATAGAACCAGTGTGTTGTGAAGACAATGATTTGTTCGACCAGTTCCAGTTGTTGTGTCAACTGTACGTCTGGTTAGGGAGGTTGAGATTCAACTCAGAAGACCGCGTCTTCACCTTATTCCCCTTGAGCTAAGGACACACAGTCCTCGCCCAATCACTCTGGTAAGTGTTCAAGGTAGACTTCCAAACCTTCACAGACTTCGTTCACCGGCAATCCACAATGACTCTTGGATGCTCGGAACGTGACGCCTAACCGGCTGAAGGATTCACAGTCCTCAAGTGTAACAAGTCTTCAGATCACGCGGACAGAAAGACTTCAGTGATGCCAAACACTCTCTGGGCTCTGGGTGGTTTGGGCTTTGTCCTCGCAAGGATTCTCTCTCTCAAAGGCTTTGGAGGTGGGTTGCTCTCAACCGACAAAAGCCATATCTAACTCTGAGCAACCACCAATTTATGGTGTAGGGGGTGGACCCTTTTCATCTAATCCGCTCCAACTAAAGTAGGAGAGACAGACACCCGCTAGCCACCTTATGCAACTAGTGCATGTCAGTCGGTGGAACCTGTCTCACGTAAGCGTACGTGTAAGGTCGGTCCGGGCCGCTTCATCCCACAATACCGCTGAAGCAAGAAAAGACTAGTAGCGGCAAGCAAGTTGACAAGATCTACGCCCACAACAAAATTGTGTTCTACTCGTGTAATAGAGAACTACGCATAGACCTAGCTCATGATGCCACTGTTGGGGAACGTTGCAGAAAATTAAAAAATTTCCTACGGTTTCACCAAGATCCATCTATGAGTTCATCTAAGCAACGAGTCATGGGAGAGAGATTGCATCTACATACCACTTGTAGATCGCGTGCGGAAGCGTTCAAGGGAACGGTGATGATGGAGTCGTACTCGTCGTGATTCAAATCACCGATGACCAAGTGCTGAATGGACAGCACCTCCGCGTTCAACACATGTACGGAACGGACGACGTCTCCTCCTTCTTGATCCAGCAAGGGGGGAGGAGAGGTTGATGATGATCCAGCAGCACAACAGCGTGGTGGTGGATGCAGCAGAACTCCTGCAGGGCTTCGCCAAGCTGCTGCGGGAGGAGGACGAGGTGTAGCAGGGGGAGGGAGGCGCCAATGCACAGGGTGCGGCTGCCCTCCCCCTGCCCTCCTTTATATAGGCCCCCAGGGGGGACGCCGGCCCTGGGAGATGCAATCTCCCAAGGGGGGCGGCGTCCAAGGGGGTGGAGTGCCCCCCAAGGCAAGTGGTGCGCCCCACCCACCTAGGGTTTCCAACCCTAGGCGCGGGGGGGCAAGGGGGGGCGCACCAGCCCACTAGGGGCTGGTTCCCCTCCCACTTCAGCCCACAGGGCCCTCCGGGATAGGTGGCCCCACACGGTGGACCCCCGGGACCCTTTCGGTGGTCCCGGTACAATACCGGGTGACCCCGAAACTTTCCCGATGGCCGAAACAGCACTTCCTATATATAATTCTTTACCTCCGGACCATTCCGGAACTCCTCGTGACGTCCGGGATCTCATCCGGGACTCCAAACAACATTTGGTTTGCTGCATACTCATATTCATACAACCCTAGCATCGCCGAACCTTAAGTGTGTAGACCCTATGGGTTCGGGAGACATGCAGACATGACCGAGACGGCTCTCCGGTCAATAACCAACAGCGGGATCTGGATACCCATGTTGGCTCCCACATACTCCTCGATGATCTCATCGGATGAACCACAATGTCGAGGATTCAAACAACCCCGTATACTATTCCCTTTGTCATTCGGTATGTTACTTGCCCGAGACTCGATCGTCGGTATCCCAATACCTCGTTCAGTCTCGTTACCGGCAATTCACTTTATTCGTACCGTAATGCATGATCTCGTGACCAGACACTTGGTCACTTTGAGCTCATTATGATGATGCACTACCGAGTGGGCCCAGTGATACCTCTCCGCAATACGGAGTGACAAATCCCTGTCTCGATCCATGTCAACCCAACAGACACTTTCAGAGATACCTGTAGTGCACCTTTAGAGTCACCCAGTTATGTTGTGACGTTTGGTACACCCAAAGCACTCCTACGGTATCCGGGAGTTACACGATCTCAAGGTCTAAGGAAAAGATACTTGACATTGGAAAAGCTCTAGCAAAATGAACTACACGATCTTGTGCTATGCTTAGGATTGGGTCTTGTCCATCACATCATTCTCCTAATGATGTGATCCCGTTGTCAACGACATCTGATGTCCATAGTCAGGAAACCATGACTATCTGTTGACCAATGAGCTAGTTAACTAGAGGCTTACTAGGGACGTATTTGGTCTAAGTATTCACACGTGTATTATGATTTCCGGATAATACATTTATAGCATGAATAAAAGACAATTATCACGAACAAGGAAATATAATAATAATCCTTTTATTATTGCCTCTAGGGCATATTTCCAACAGTCTCCCACTTGCACTAGAGTCAATAATCTAGTTACATTGTGATGAATCAAACACCCATAGAGTTCTGGTGTTGATCATGTTTTGCTCGCGGAAGAGGTTTAGTCAACGGATCTGCGACATTCAGATCCGTATGTACTTTGCAAATACCTATGTCTCCATCTTGAACATTTTCACAGATGGAGTTGAAACGACGCTTGATGTGCCTGGTCTTCTTGTGAAACCTGGGCTCCTTGGCAAGGGCAATAGCTCCAGTGTTGTCACAGAAGAGTTTGAACGGCCCCGACGCATTGGGTATGACTCCTAGGTCGGTGATGAACTCCTTCACCCAAATTGCTTCATGTGTTGCCTCCGAGGCTCCCATGTACTCCGCTTCACATGTAGATCCTGCACGACGCTCTGCTTGCAGCTGCACCAGCTTACTGCTCCACCATTCAACATATACACGTATCCGGTTTGTGACTTAGAGTCATCCAGATCTGTGTCAAAGCTAGCATCGACGTAACCCTTTACGACGAGCTCTTCGTCACCTCCATAAACAAGAAACATGTCCTTTGTCCTTTTCAGGTACTTCAGGATATTCTTGACCGTTGTCCAGTGTTCCTTGCCGGGATTACTTTGGTACCTTCCTACCAAACTTACGGCAAGGTTTACACCAGGTCTGGTACACAGCATGGCATACATAATAGATCCTATGGCTGAGGCATAGGGGATGACACTCATATCTTCTTTATCTTTTGCCGTGGTCGGGCATTGAGCCGAGCTCAATCTCACACCTTGCAGTACAGGCAAGAACCCTTTCTTGGACTGATCCATTTTGAACTTCTTCAAAATCTTATCAAGGTATGTGCTTTGTGAAAGACCTATGAGGCGTCTCGATCTATCCCTATAGATCTTGATGCCTAATATGTAAGCAGCTCCTCCAAGGTCCTTCATTGAAAAACACTTATTCAAGTAGGCCTTAATGCTGTCCAAGAATTCTATATCATTTCCCATCAAAAGTATGTCATCTACATATAATATGAGAAATGCTACAGAGCTCCCACTCACTTTCTTATAAACGCAGGCTTCTCCATAAGTCTGCATAAACCCAAACGCTTTGATCATCTCATCAAAGCGAATGTTCCAACTCCGAGATGCTTGCACCAGCCCATAAATGGATCGCTGGAGCTTGCATACTTTGTTAGCATTCTTAGGATCGACAAAACCTTCTGGCTGCATCATATACAGCTCTTCCTTAAGATAACCGTTAAGGAATGCCGTTTTGACGTCCATCTGCCATATCTCATAATCATAGTATGCGGCAATTTCTAACATGATTCGGACGGACCTAAGCATCGCTACGGGAGAGAAAGTCTCATAGTAGTCAATCCCTTGAACTTGCCGATAACCCTTAGCGACAATTCGAGCTTTATAGATGGTGACATTACCATCTGCGTCCGTCTTCTTCTTAAAGATCCATTTGTTTTCTATCGCTCGCCGATCATCGGGCAAGTCAGTCAAAGTCCATACTTTGTTCTCATACATGGATTCTATCTCGGATTGCATGGCTTCAAGCCATTTGTTGGAATCTGGGCCCGCCATCGCTTCTTCATAGTTCGAAGGTTCACTGTTGTCTAACAACATGATTTCCAGGACAGGGTTGCCATACCACTCTGGTGTGGAACGTGTCCTTGTGGACCTACGAAGTTCAGTAGCAACTTGATCCGAAGCACCTTGATCATCATCATTAATTTCCTCTCTAGTCGGTGTAGGCACCACAGGAACGTTTTCCTGAGCTGCACTACTTTCCGTTTCAAGAGGTAGTACTTCATCGAGTTCTACTTTTCTCCCACTTACTCCTTTCGAGAGAAACACTTTTTCCAGAAAGGATCCGTTCTTGGCAACAAAGATCTTGCCTTCGGATCTAAGGTAGAATGTATACCCAATGGTTTCCTTAGGGTATCCTATGAAGACGCATTTTTCTGACTTGGGTTCGAGCTTTTCAGGTTGTAATTACTTGATATAAGCATCGCATCCCCAAACTTTTAGAAACGACAGCTTAGGTTTCTTCCCAAACCATAATTCATACGGTGTCATCTCAACGGATTTAGACGGTGCCCTATTTAATGTGAATGTAGCTATCTCTAGAGCGTATCCCCAAAATGATAGCGGTAAATCGGTAAGAGACATCATAGATCGCACCATATCCAATAGAGTGCGGTTACGACGTTCGGACACACCGTTACGCTGAGGTGTTCCAGGCGGCGTGAGTTGTGAAACGATTCCACATTTTCTTAAGTGCGTACCAAATTCGTGACTTAAATATTCTCCTCCACGATCCGATCGTAAGAATTTTATCTTTCGGTCACGTTGATTCTCTACTTCATTCTGAAATTCCTTGAACTTTTCAAAGGTCTCAGACTTGTGTTTCATCAAGTAGACATACCCATATCTACTCAAGTCATCAGTGAGAGTGAGAACATAACGATATCCTCCGCGAGCCTCAACGCTCATTGGACCGCACACATCGGTATGTATGATTTCCAATAAGTTGGTTGCTCGCTTCATTGTTCCAGAGAACGGAGTCTTGGTCATTTTTCCCATGAGGCATGGTTCGCATGTGTCAAATGATTCATAATCGAGAGACTCTAAAAGTCCATCAGCATGGAGCTTCTTCATGCGCTTGACACCAATGTGACCAAGGCGGCAGTGCCACAAGTATGTGGGACTATCGTTATCAACTTTACATCTTTTGGTATTCACACTATGAATATGTGTAACATTACGTTCGAGATTCATTAAGAATAAACCATTGACCATCGGGGCATGACCATAAAACATATCTCTCATATAAATAGAACAACCATTATTCTCGGATTTAAATGAGTAGCCATCTCGCATCAAACGAGATCCAGATACAATGTTCATGCTCAAACTTGGCACTAAATAACAATTATTGAGGTTTAAAACTAATCCCATAGGTAAATGTAGAGGTAGCGTGCCGACGGCGATCACATCGACCTTGGAACCATTCCCGACGCGCATCGTCACCTCGTCCTTCGCCAGTCTCCGCTTATTCCGCAGCTCCTGCTGTGAGTTACAAATATGAGCAACGGCACCGGTATCAAATACCCAGGAGTTACTACGAGTACTGGTAAGGTACACATCAAATACATGTATATCAAATATACCTTTAGTGTTGCCGGCCTTCTTGTCCGCTAAGTATTTGGGGCAATTTCGCTTCCAGTGACCCTTCCCTTTGCAATAAAAGCACTCAGTCTCAGGCTTGGGTCCATTCTTTGACTTCTTCCCGGCAACTGGCTTACCGGGCGCAGCAGCATCTTTGCCGTACTTCTTGAAGTTCTTCTTACCCTTGCCCATCTAATCCGCTCCAACTAAAGTAGGAGAGACAGACACCCGCTAGCCACCTTATGCAACTAGTGCATGTCAGTCGGTGGAACCTGTCTCACGTAAGCGTACGTGTAAGGTCGGTCCGGGCCGCTTCATCCTGCAATACCGCTGAAGCAAGAAAAGACTAGTAGCGGCAAGCAAGTTGACAAGATCTACGCCCACAACAAAATTGTGTTCTACTCGTGCAATAGAGAACTAAGCATAGACCTAGCTCATGATGCCACTGTTGGGGAACGTTGCAGAAAATTAAAAAATTTCCTACGGTTTCACCAAGATCCATCTATGAGTTCATCTAAGCAACGAGTCATGGGAGAGAGATTGCATCTACATACCACTTGTAGATCGCGTGCGAAAGCGTTCAAGGGAACGGTGATGATGGAGTCGTACTCGCCGTGATTCAAATCACCGATGACCAAGTGCTGAACTGACAGCACCTCCACGTTCAACACACGTACGGAACGGACGACGTCTCCTCCTTCTTGATCCAGCAAGGGGGAAGGAGAGGTTGATGATGATCCAGCAGCACAACGGCGTGGTGGTGGATGCAGCAGAACTCCGACAGGGCTTCGCCAAGCTGCTGCGGGAGGAGGACGAGGTGTAGCAGGGGGAGGGAGGTGCCAATGCACAGGGTGCGGCTGCCCTCCCCCCTTCCCTCCTTTATATAGGCCCCCAGGGGGGGGCGCCGGCCCTGGGAGATGCAATCTCCCAAGGGGGGCGGCGGCCAAGGGGGGTGGAGTGCCCCCCAAGGCAAGTGGTGCGCCCCACCCACCTAGGGTTTCCAACCCTAGGCGCAGGGGGGGCCAAGGGGAGGCGCACCAGCCCACTAGGGGCTGGTTCCCCTCCCACTTCAGCCCACGGGGCCCTCCGGGATAGGTGGCCCCACCCGGTGGACCCCCGGGACCCTTCCGGTGGTCCCGGTACAATACCGGGTGACCCCGAAACTTTCCCGATGGCCGAAACAGCACTTCCTATATATAATTCTTTACCTCCAGACCATTCCGGAACTCCTCGTGACGTCCGGGATCTCATCCGGGACTCCGAACAACATTCGGTTTGCTGCATACTCATATTCATACAACCCTAGCGTCGCCGAACCTTAAGTGTGTAGACCCTACGGGTTCGGGAGACATGCAGACATGACCGAGACGGCTCTCCGATCAATAACCAACAGCGGGATCTGGATACCCATGTTGGCTCCCACATAGTCCTCGATGATCTCATCAGATGAACCACGATGTCGAGGATTCAAACAACCTCGTATACTATTCCCTTTGTCATTCGGTATGTTACTTGCCCGAGACTCGATCGTCGGTATCCCAATACCTCGTTCAGTCTTGTTACCGGCAAGTCACTTTACTCGTACTGTAATGCATGATCCCGTGACCAGACACTTGGTCACTTTGAGCTCATTATGATGATGCACTACCGAGTGGGCCCAGTGATACCTCTCCACAATACGGAGTGACAAATCCCTGTCTCGATCCGTGTCAACCCAATAGACACTTTCGGAGATACCTGTAGTGCACCTTTATAGTCACCCAGTTACGTTGTGACGTTTGGTACACCCAAAGCACTCCTACGGTATCCGGGAGTTACACGATCTCAAGGTCTAAGGAAAATATACTTGACATTGGAAAAGCTCTAGCAAAACGAACTACACGATCTTGTGCTATGCTTAGGATTGGGTCTTGTCCATCACATCATTCTCCTAATGATGTGATCCCGTTGTCAACGACATCTGATGTCCATAGTCCGGAAACCATGACTATATGTTGACCAACGAGCTAGTCAACTAGAGGCTTACTAGGGACGTATTTGGTCTAAGTATTCACACGTGTATTACGATTTCCGGATAATACAATTATAGCATGAATAAAAGACAATTATCATGAACAAGGAAATATAATAATAATCCTTTTATTATTGCCTCTAGGGCATATTTCCAACAGTACATCGGTGGCCGCCCGAGGGGCCCACCAGACAGGGGGCGCGCCCTATAGGGGTGGGCGCGCCCTACCCTCTTGTGGCCGCCTCGGTTGCTTCTTGACTTGCACTCCAAGTCCTCCGGATCATGTTCGTTCCAAAAATCACGCTCCCGAAGATTTCATTCCGTTTGGACTCCGTTTGATATTCCTTTTCTTTGAAATACTGAAATAGGCAAAAAAAACAGCAATACGGGCAGGGCGTCCAGTTAGTAGGTTAGTCCCAAAAATGATATAAATGTGTAAAATAAAGCCCATAAACATCCAAAAGGGGTAATATAATAGCATGGAACAATCAAAAATTATAGATACGTTGGAGACGTATCAGGTACGAATTTGAAAGCCACCGAATGGATCATGGGCAGCGACTGCACTAACCTCATGACTGGTGATCGAAGTCTTCTCATGGATTCAACCCTACGTCCATCTACTAAAAGCCACATCACATTTGCTGACACTGGTAAAAGCAAGGTATTGGGTCTATGTAGAGTTGCTATCTCAAAGGATCAGCACATGGATAAAGTGATGCTAGTTGAATCCCTTGGATACAACTTAATGTCTGTCTCAATGCTCTGTGATATGAATATGATTGTACTATTTGGAAAATATCGTTGTCTTGTGCTAATGGAACTGGAAAATCTTTAGTATTTGAAGGCTATTGAAGAGGTGATCTGTATATGGTAGATTTCTTAGCAGGACCACAGCTTGCCATATGTCTTCTAGCAAAAGCTTCAGAGTGCTGGCTCTGGCATCGACGGCTAGGACATGCGGGCATGAGGAACTTACACACTCTCGTGAAGAAGAAGCACATCATTGGCATCGAGAGCGTCAAGTTCAAGAAAGATCATCTATGTGGTGCTTGTGAAGCTGGGAAGATGACTAGAGCCAAGCATCCCTGGAAGACAATCATGACTACATCACGTCCCTTCGAGTTGCTTCACATGGACTTATTTACCCCTACTCACTATTCTACCCTTACTACAACTGCACATCTCTATGGCCTCGTTATTGTTGATGATTATTCGAGATACACTTGGGTGCACATAATTCTCTATAAGAATGAAGTGCGGGATGTCTTCAGACGCTTTGAAAATCGCGTCATGACCAATTATGGCATCAAGATCAAGCACATCCGAAGTGACAATGGCACTGAGTTCAAGAACACCGGCCTCGACGTTTATCTTGATACATTGGGAATCACACATGAGTTCTCTGTTCCAGACACACCTCAGCAGAATGGCATCGTGGAGCGCAAGAACAGAACCCTCATTGAGATGGCACGTGCGATGCTCAATGAGTACAAGACTCCAAGAAATTTTTGGCATGAAGCCATTGATACTGCTGTTGGGGAACGTGGTAATTTCAAAAAAAATCCTACGCACATGCAAGATCATGGTGATGCATAGCAACGAGAGGGGAGAGTGTTGTCCACGTACCCTCGTAGACCAAACGCGGAAGCATTATAACAACGCGGTTGATGTAGTCATACGTCTTCACGATCCGACCGATCCAAGTACCGAACGTACGGCACCTCCGAGTTCAGCACATGTTCAGCTCGATGACGATCCCCGGACTCCGATCCAGCAGGGTGTCGGGGAAGAGTTCCGTCAGCACGACGGCGTGGTGACGATGATGATGTTCTACCGACGCAGGGCTTCGCCTAAGCAACGCAACGATATGACCGAGGTGGAATATGGTGGAGGGGGGCACCGCACACGGCTAAGGAATGATCACGAAGATCAACTTGTGTGTCATGAGGTGTCCCCCTGCCCCCATATATAAAGGAGGGAGGGGGAGGTGCGGCCGGCCCCTAGGGGTGCGCCTGGAGGAGTTCTACTCCCACCGGGAGTAGGACTCCCCCCTCTTGTCTTGTTGGAGAAGGAAGGGGGAAGGGGAAAAGAGGAAAGGGGGGCGTCGCCCTCCCTTCCTTGTCCTATTCGGACTAGGGGGGAGGGGCTGCACGGCCTGCCCTGGCCGGCCCTCCTCTTCTCCCTTAGGGCCCATGTAGGCCCATTAACCCCCGGGGGGTTCCGGTAACCCCCCGGTACTCCGGTAAAATCCCGATTTCACCCGGAACGATTCCGATATCCAAATATAGGCTTCCAATATATCAATCTTTATGTCTCGACCATTTCGAGACTCCTCATCATGTTCGTGATCACATTCGGGACTCCGAACAACCTTCGATACATCAAAAACTATAAACTCATAATACAACTGCCATCGTAACGTTAAGCGTGCGGACCCTACGGGTTTGAGAACTATGTAGACATGACAGAAACACGTTTCCAGTCAATAACCAATAGCGGAACCTGGATGCTCATATTGGCTCCCACATATTCTACGAAGATCTTTTATCGGTCAAACGACATAACTACATACGTTGTTCCCTTTGTCATCGGTATGTTACTTGACCGAGATTCGATCGTCGGTATCTCAATACCTAGTTCAATCTTGTTACCGGCAAGTCTCTTTACTCGTTACATAATGCATCATTCCGTAACTAACTCATTAGCTACATTGCTTGCAAGGCTTATAGTGATGTGCATTACCGAGAGGGCCCAGAGATACCTCTCTGACAATCGGAGTGACAAAACCTAATCTCGAAATACGCCAACTCAACATGTACCTTTGGAGACACCTGTAGAGCTCCTTTATAATCACCTAGTTACGTTGTGACGTTTGGTAGCACACAAAGTGTTCCTCCGGTAAACGGGAGTTGCATAATCTCATAGTTATAGGAACTTTGTATAAGTCATGAAGAAAGCAATAGCAACATACTAAACGATCAAGTGCTAAGCTAACGGAATGGGTCAAGTCAATCACATCATTCTCCTAATGATGTGATCCCGTTAATCAAATGACAACTCATGTCTATGGCTAGGAAACATAACCATCTTTGATCAACGAGCTAGTCAAGTAGAGGCATACTAGTGACAATCTGTTTGTCTATGTATTCACACATGTATTATGTTTCCGGTTAATACAATGCTAGCATGAATAATAAACATTTATCATGATATAAGGAAATAAATAATAACTTTATTATTGCCTCTAGGGCATATTTCCTTTAGTCTCCCACTTGCACTAGAGTCGGTAATATAGTTCACATCATCATGTGATTCAACACCAATATTCACATCAGTATGTGATTAATACTCATAGTTCACATCGTCATGTGATCAAAACCCAAAAGGTTTACTAGAGTCAATAATCTAGTTCACATTGCTATGTGATTAACACCCAAAAGAGTACTAAGGTATGTTCATGTTTTGCTCGTGAGAGAAGTTTACTCAACGGGTCTGTCACATTCAGAGCCGTATGTATTTTGCAAATATTCTATGGCTACAATGCTCTGCATGGAGCTATTCTAGCTCATTGCTCCCACTTTCAATATGTATCCAGATTGAGACTTAGAGTCATCTGGATCAGTGTAAAAGTTTGCACCGATGTAACTTTTATGATGAACTCTTTTATCACCTCCATGATCGAGAAACATCTCCTTAGTCCTTACTAAGGATATTATTGACCGCTGTCCAATGATCTACTATTAGATCAAAATTGTATTCCTTTGCCAAACTCAGAGCAAGGTATACAATAGGTCTGGTACACAGCATAGCATACTTTTATAGAACCTATGACTGAATGCATAGGGAATGACTTTCATTCTCTTTCTATTTTCTGTCGTGGTCGGGATTTGAGTCTTACTCAATTTCATACCTTTGCAACACAGGCAAGAACTCTTTCTTTGACTGTTCCATTTTGAACTACTTCAAAATCTTGTCAAGGTATGTACTCATTGAAAATCTTATCAAGCATCTTGATCTATCTCAATAGATCTTGATGCTCAATATGTAAGCACCTTTACCGGGGTCTTTCATTGAAAAACTTTTATTCAAGTATCCTTTTATGCTATCCAGAAATTCTATATCATTTCCAATCAACAATATGTCTTGCACATATAGTATCAGAAATGCTACACAGCTCCCACTCACTTTCTTGTAAATACAGGCCTTTCCAAAAGTCTGTATAAAACCATATGCTTTGATCAACTCATCAAAGCGTATATTCCAACTCCGAGATGCTTGCACCAGTCCATTGATGGATCGCTGGAGCTTGCACATTTTGTTAGCACCTTTAGGATTGACAAAACCTTCTGGTTGCATCATATACAACTCTTCTTTAAAGAATCCATTGAGGAATGCAGTTTTGACATCCATTTGCCAGATTTTATAAAATGTGGCAATTGCTAACATGATTCGGATAGACTTAAGCATCGATACGAGTGAGAAAATCTCATTGTATTCAACACCTTGAACTTGTCGAAAAACTTTTTGCGACAAGTCGAGCTTTGTAGATAGTAACACTACTATCAGTGTTTGTCTTACTCTTGAAGATCCATTTATTTTTCTATGGCTTGCCGATCATCGGCCAAGTCCACCAAAGTCCACTCTTTGTTATCATACATGGATCTTATCTCAGATTTCATGGCTTCAAGCTATTTCGCGGAATCTGGGCTCATCATCGTTTCCTCATAGTTTGTAGGTTCATCATGATCTAGTACCATGACTTCCAGAACAGGATTACCATACCACTCTGGTGCGGATCTTACTCTGGAAGACCTACGAGGTTCGGTAGTAACTTGATCTGAAGCTTCATGATCATCATCATTAGCTTCCTCACTAATTGGGTAGGAATCACAGGAACTGATTTCTGTGATGAACTACTTTCCAATAAGGGAGCAGGTACAGTTACCTCATCAAGTTCTACTTTCCTCCCACTCACTTCTTTCGAGAGAAACTCCTTCTCTAGAAAGGATCCATTCTTAGCAAAAAAAAATTGCCATCAGATCTGTGGTAGAAGGTGTACCCAACAGATTCCTTTGGGTATTCTATGAAGACGCACTTCTCCGATTTGGGTTTGAGCTTATCAGGTTGAAACTTTTTCACATAAGCATCGCAGCCCCAAACTTAAGAAACGACAGCTTAGGATTATTGCTAAACCATAGTTCATACGGTGTCGTCTCAACAGATTTAGATGGTGCCCTATTTAATGTGAATGCAGCTGTATCTGATGCATAATCCCAAAACGATAGTGGTAAATCAGTAAGATACATCATATATTGCACCATATCCAATAAAGTGCGGTTACGACGTTCGGACACATCGTTACGCTGTGGTGTTCCAGGTGGCATGAGTTTGTGAAACTATTCCACATTGTTTTAACTGAAGGCCAATCTCGTAACTCAAATATTTATCTCCATGATCAGATCATAGAAACTTTATTTACTTGTTACGATGATTTTACACTTCACTCTGAAATTATTTGAACCTTTCAACTATTTCAGACTTATGTTTCATCAAGTAGATATACCCATATCTGCTCAAATCATCTGTGAAGGTCAGAAAATAACGATACCCGCCACGAGCCTTAATACTCATTGGTCTGCATACATCAGTATGTATTATTTCCAACAAGTTTGTTGCTCGTTCCATTGTTCCGGAGAACGGAGTTTTAGTCATCTTGCCCAAAAGGCACGGTTCGCAAGCATCAAATGATTCATAACCAAGTGATTCCAAAAATCCATCTTTATGGAGTTTCTTCACGCGCTTTACACCGATATGACCCAAACGGAAGTGCCACAAATAAGTTGCACTATCATTATCAACTTTGCATCTTTTGGCATCAATATTATGAATATGTGTATCTTTAAGATCGAGATCCAACAAACTATTTTCATTGGGTGTATGACCATCGAAGGTTTTATTCATCTAAACAGGACAACAATTATTCTCTGACTTTAAATGAATAACTGTTTTGCAATAAACATGATCAAATCATATTCATGCTCAACGCAAACGCCAAATAACATTTATTTAGGTTCAACACTTATCTCGAAAGTATAGGGAGTGTGTGATGATGATCATATCAATCTTGGAACCACTTCCAACACACATCGTCAGTTCACCCTCAACTAATCTCTGTTTATTTTGTAGCTCCTGTTTCGAGTTACTAATTTTTAGCAACCGAACAAGTATCAAATACTCAGGGGCTACTATAAACACTAGTAAGGTACACATCAATAACCTGTATATCAAATATACCCTTGTTCACTTTGCCATCCTTCTTATCCACCAAATATTCAGGGCATTTCCGCTTCTAGTGACCATTTCCTTTGCAGTGTAAGCACTCAGTTTCAGGCTTTGGTCCAGCTTCAGGCTTCTTTGCGGGAGTGACAACTTGCTTGCCATTCTGCTCGAAGTTCCATTTCTTTCCCTTTGCCCTTTTCTTGAAACTAGTGGTCTTGTCAATCATCAACACTTGATGCTCTTTTCTTGATTTCTACCTTCGTCGATTTCAGCATCACGAAGAGCTCGGGAATCGTTTTCGTCATCCCTTGCATTATAGTTCATCACAAAGTTCCAGTAACTTGGTGATGGTGACTAGAGAACTCTGTCAATCACTATCTTATCTGGAAGATTAACTCCCACTAGATTCAAGCGATTGTAGTACTCAGACAATCTAAGTACTTGCTCACTAGTTGAGCAATTCTCCTCCATCTTTTAGGCGAAGTATTTGTCAAAGGTCTCATACCTCTTGACACGGGCATGAGTCTGAAATACCAATTTCATCTCTTGAAACATCTTATATGTTCCATGACGTTTCAAAAACGTTTTTGTAGTCCCGGTTCTAAGCCATAAAGCATGGTGCACAAAAACTATCAAGTAGTCATCATATTGAGCTAGCCAAACGTTCACAACGTCTGCATCTGCTCCTGCAATAGGTCTGTCACCTAGCGGTGCATCAAGGACATAATTCTTTTGTGCAGCAATGAGGATAAACCTCAGATCACGGACCAAGTCCGCATCATTGCTACTAACATTTTTCAACTTAGTTTTCTCTAGGAACACATATAAAAACATAGGGAAGCAACAACGCGAGCTATTGATCTACAACATAATTTGCAAAATACTACTAGGACTAAGTTCATGATAAATTAAAGTTCAATTAATCATATTACTTAAGAACTCCCACTTAGATAGACATCCCTCGAATCATCTAAGTGATCACGTGATCCAAATCAACTAAACCATGTCCGATCATCACGTGACATGGAGTAGTTTCAATGGTGAACATCACTATGTTGATCATATCTACTATATGATTCATGTTCGACCTTTCGGTCTCCGTGTTCCGAGGCCATATATGTATATGCTAGGCTCGTCAAGTTTAACCTGAGTATTCCGCGTGTGCAACTGTTTTGTACCCGTTGTATTTGAACGTAGAGCCTATCACACCCGATCATCACGTGGTGTCTCAGCACGAAGAACTTTCGCAACGGTGCATACTCAAGGAGAACACTTCTTGATAATTAGTGAGAGATCATCTTAAAATGCTACCGTCAATCAAAGCAAGATAAGATGTATAAAGGATAAACATCACATGCAATCAATATAAGTGATATGATATGGCCATCATCATCTTGTGCTTGTGATCTCCATCTCCGAAGCACCGTCGTGATCACCATCGTCACCGGCGTGACACCTTGATCTCCATCGTAGCATCATTGTCATTACGCCATCTATTGCTTCTACGACTATCGCTACCGCTTAGTGATAAAGTAAAGCAATTACAGGGCGTTTGCATTTCATACAATAAAGCGACAACCATATGGCTCCTGCCAGTTGCCGATAACTTCGGTTACAAAACATGATCATCTCATACAATAAAATATAGCATCACATCTTGACCATATCACATCACAACATGCCCTGCAAAAACAAGTTAGACGTCCTCTACTTTGTTGTTGCAAATTTTCCGTGGCTGCTACGGGCTTAGCAAGAACCGTTCTTATCTATGCATCAAAACCACAACGATAGTTTGTCAAGTTGGTGCTGTTTTAACCTTCGCAAGGACCGGGCGTAGCCACACTCGGTTCAACTAAAGTGAGAGAGACAGACACCCGCCGGTCACCTTTAAGCAACCAGTGCTCGTGGCGGTGAAACCAGTCTCGCGTAAGCGTACGTGTAATGTTGGTCCGGGCCGCTTCATCTCACAATACCGCTGAACCAAGACATGCTGGTAAGCGGTATGACTTATATCGCCCACAACTCACTTGTGTTCTACTCGTGCATATGACATCTAAGCATAAAACCAGGCTCTGATACCACTGTTGGGGAACGTAGTAATTTCAAAAAAATTCCTACGCACATGCAAGATCATGGTGATGCATAGCAACGAGAGGGGAGAGTGTTGTCCATGTACCCTCATAGACCGAAAGCGGAAGCGTTATAACAACGCGGTTGATATAGTCGTACATCTTCACGATCCGACCGATCCAAGTACCGAACGTACGGCACCTCCGAGTTCAGCACACGTTCAGCTCGATGACGATCCCTGGACTCCGATCCAGCAGGGTGTCGGGGAAGAGTTCCGTCAGCATGATGGCGTGGTGACGATGATGATGTTCTACCGACGCATGGCTTCGCCTAAGCACCGCAACGATATGACCGAGGTGGAATATGGTGGAGGGGGGCACCGCACACGGCTAAGGAACGATCACGAAGATCAACTTGTGTGTCATGAGGTGCCCCCTGCCCCCGTATACAAAGGAGGGAGGGGGAGGTGCGGCCGGCCCCTAGGGGTGCGCTTGGAGGAGTCCTACTCCCATTGGGAGTAGGACTACCCCCTCTTGCCTTGTTGGAGAAGGAAGGGGGAAGGGAAAAAGAGGAAAGGGGGGCACCGCTCCCCCCTTCCTTGTCCTATTCGGACTAGGGGGGAGGGGGCGTGCGGCCTGCCCTGGACGGCCCTCCTCTTCTCCCTTAGGGCCCATGTAGGCCCATTAACCCCCGGGGGGTTCCGGTAAACCCCCGGTACTCCGGTAAAATCCCGATTTCACCCGGAACGATTCCGATATCCAAATATAGGCTTCCAATATATCAATATTTATGTCTCGGCCATTTCGGGACTCCTCATCATGTCCATGATCACATCCGGGACTCCGAACAACCTTCGATACATCAAAAACTATAAACTCATAATACAACTGCCATCGTAACGTTAAGCGTGCGGACCCTACGGGTTCGAGAACTATGTAGACATGACCGAAACACGTTTCCGGTCAATAACCAATAGCGGAACTTGGATGCTCATATTGGCTCCCACATATTCTACGAAGATCTTTTATCGGTCAAACCGCATAACAACATACGTTGTTCCCTTTGTCATCGGTATGTTACTTGCCCGAGATTCGATCGTCGGTATCTCAATACCTAGTTCAATCTCGTTACCGGCAAGTATCTTTACTCGTTACGTAATGCATCATTCCGTAACTAACTCATTAGATACATTGCTTGCAAGGCTTATAGTGATGTGCATTACCGAGAGGGCCCAGAGATACCTCTCCGACAATCGGAGTGACAAAACCTAATCTCGAAATACACCAACTCAACATGTACCTTTGGAGACACCTGTAGAGCTCCTTTATAATCACCCAGTTACGTTGTGACTTTTGGTAGCACACAAAGTGTTCCTCCGGTAAACGGGAGTTGCATAATCTCATAGTTATAGGAACTTTGTATAAGTCATGAAGAAAGCAATAGCAACATACTAAACGATCAAGTGCTAAGCTAACGGAATGGGTCAAGTCAATCACATCATTCTCCTAATGATGTGACCCCGTTAATAAAATGACAACTCATGTCTATGGCTAGGAAACATAACCATCTTTGATCAATGAGCTAGTCAAGTAGAGGCATACTAGTGACAATCTGTTTGTCTATGTATTCACACATGTATTATGTTTCCGGTTAATACAATTCTAGCATGAATAATAAACATTTATCATGATATAAGGAAATAAATAATAACTTTATTATTGCCTCTAGGGCATATTTCCTTCAACTGCTTGCCACATCATCAACAGAGTTTATCTTCACAAGTTCTTCAAGAAGACATCTTATGAACTTCTGATTGGTAAGAAGCCAAACGTCAGTTACTTCAAAGTCTTTGGTTCTAGGTTCTGGGTCAGGGATCCACATCACACTTCTACATTTGCACCGAAAGCACATGAAGGTTTTATGCTTGGTTACGAAAAGGATTCACACACCTACAAAGTCTTCAACCTATTTCACTATAAAGTGGTTGAAACTGTAGATGTGCAGTTCGATGAGACTACCGGCTCACAAAGAGAGCACCTGCCAAATGTGCTAGATGAACCTACACCAAGTGAAGCTATCAGGCTAATGCATATTGGAGAAATCATACCCACCGAAGAACAGGCTAAAGATGAGATCATCACACCTAATCAACATGAAGACAATGCTCAGCCTGAAGCCAATGCAGAAGATGAAGACAATGGTCAGCCTGAGCAAAATCTCCGTCCAGTTTATCCTCAGGTTGCAAATGAAGTCCAAATTGAGAAGATCATTGATAGCATCAATGCATCGGGTCCTCTTACTCGATCAAGAGCTACGCAACTAGCAAACTTCTGCGGACACTTTGCTTTTGTCTCTATATCTGAACCCAAGAAAGTTGATGAAGCCTTCATGGAACCTGAATGGATTCAAGCTATGCAAGAAGAGCTTCAACAGTTTGAGTTGAATAATGTCTGGGAGCTTGTCAAACGTCCTAATCCTCACAAGCACAATATCATTGGCACCAAATGGACCTATCGCAACAAGCAAGATGAACATGGACAAGTTGTCAGAAACAAAGCTCACCTCATTGCTTAAGGTTCCACACAAGTAGAAGGAATTGGCTTCGATGAAACCTTTGCTCCTGTGGCTGGGCTTGAAGCCATTCGTATACTGCTAGCCTATGCTAACCACAACAACATTCTTCTATACCAAATGGATGTGAAGAGTGCGCTCCTCAATGGCAAAATCAAAGAAGAAGTGTATGTTGCTCAACCACATGGTTTTGAAGATCCAAAGCATCCTGATATGGTATACAAGCTTAACAAGGCACTATATGGCCTCAAACAAGCACCTCACACTTGGTATGACGCACTCAAAGACTTCCTAAAGAGCAAAGGCTTCAAACCTGGTTCTCTGGATCCCACTCTCTTCACGAAGACATATGATGGTGAACTGTTTGTGTGCCAAATATATGTGGATGACATTATCTTCGGCTGCACTCATAAGAAATACAGTGATGAGTTTGGACACATGATGCAAGAGCAATATCAGATGTCCATGATGGGAGAGCTAAAGTTCTTTGTTGGTCTTCAAGTCCGTCAACAACGAAATGGCATCTTCATATCACAAGAGAAATACCTCAAAGACTGCTTGAAGAAGTTTCGAACGTAAGACTGCAAAGGGTTCATGACGCCAATGCCAACCAAAAGCCATTTAGGCCCTGACAAAAATGGTAAAGAGTTCGATCAAAAGGTATACCGCTCCATGATTGGTTCTTTATTGTACTTATGTGCATCTAGGCCAGATATTATGCTTAGTGTTTGCATGTATGCCTAATTCCAAGCGACACCGAAGGAATCGCATCACCCCGCGGTGAAGCGAATTCTTCGATATTTGGCTCACACCCCAACACTAGGATTATGGTATCCAAAGGGCTCAGTGTTTGATCTAGTTGGATTCTCAGATGCTGATTATGCTGGTGACAAGGTTGATCACAAGTCTACATCAGGCACATGTCACTTTCTTGGACGACCTCTTGTCTGTTGGTCTTCAAAGAAGTAGAACTGCGTACCTCTCTCCACTTCTGAATCTGAATACACTACTAAAGCAACTGGAACTGGTCTACAAATCCCTGTCTTCACCAAGCAACTGGTTCTATCCCCTACCCTCCTTACTTTTCAGTTTGTCTTCGTGAAGTCATTGCTTGCCTGCCTGATCCATTTGACTTCACTGTGTGAAGACTTGTAACTGTTTGGCTTCATACTGTCTTCCATTCTGATCATGTCTACCTAGCTGTTGTTTGTCTTCGTGCTTTCACTGTATTGCTTGCTTGACTATTGCTTGCCTAGTGTAGTTTGCATTCCGCTGCATATCATATAGGTTCAGATTACCTGTTTGTCTTCAAAGCACTCGTGTTTTGAAGACTTTCATAAAAATCGCCTATTCACCCCCCTTTAGTCGATAACTAGCACTTTCACTACCATTGTGAGAAGCGGTACTACCGCTTAGCCTGTACTGCCAAGACTCAAACATAAGGATGAACAAACTCAATTGTAGGGAAAGGAACAATGGTGCAAAGATAAAAGTGTACGTGAAGATTCTACCCAAACCTTTCGGAAGCGGACCCCCTCCTAATAGTACGTTGTTCCGACAACTCAAGTCCATCGAAAAAGAAACACAAGAAAACACCGTCTTTATAAGTCTTCAAAGAGGTTCAAATCATCTTATGCAACAAGGTAGCTTATCTGAAATGCTCAACGCACACGATTAGTCCGCAAAAGCATTGTTATCAATCACCAACACCACCAAGGGAGAAATATGCCCTAACAAGAGTTGTATTAATGCATGTTAACGATACAATTTTTCTGTACAATTAAAACACCACCGTTGCTAATGTACTCCAAATTAGTCTTCCAAAGTTAATACAAAAAATCAACTACATCACACACAGTTTGTTATAGGGTCCGTTTGCGATGAAATTCGTGGTTCTATTTATGTATTCCTCCATAAGCTCGTCGACTTCATCTGCTCAAGTGTCGTTCACCCCCGAATCCCCGAATTCCCCATTCCAATTCCCCAACCACTTATTGTAAAGAATGACGTCATGGAGACGCTTCATGAGGCCCGTACGGTCATTGTGTCCGCCCCGAGCAGCTCCGCCTACACCAAAAGCGCGTCTGCATCCGTCGAGGGGGTGTCTACTTCAGCAGACAGGACAGGTGTAGTAGCCGAGACGGCTGCCGCGGCAGGTGCAAACACCGAGACCGCTCGAGCAGTGGTCCGTGTTGTGAAGGTCGCCCTAGCCCGGGTCGGGGCCATCCAAGCCTAGATCAAGGATGCACATGCCAAGATAATCCAGGCCTGCTTAGAATCCAGAATGCACCGCACGTCCGAAGAGGCAGCGGATATGCTTGTCAACGATGCAGCGGCGGAGGCCATGGAGCCCCTGCTTCCTCTAAGATCGTTGTGAGGGGAGTTGGAGATGCAGGAGGCGGCGAAGAGCGCTGGGAGGAGGAGTCGCGCGTGACTAAGGAGGAGGCAGAGAAGCGCCCGTTCATCGAGGAATCAGCTGTGGAGTACCAACGCGAGCTTTGGCGCGAGCACTACTACGAGTAAGGCGCTCCTTTTAATAGAGAACCGGAACAAAGCATTAACACATAGTGAATACATGAACTCCTCAAGCTAAAGTCATCGTTGTTGATTTCCGAATTCATGGTCACCTTGGGGGTCTAAGGTCCAGAACAATAACAGATGCATACAACTTGCAGGTAAGATCAAGAACACAAATATATTCATGAAAACGTAACATGATCAGATCTGAAATCATGACGCTCGAGCCCTAGTGACAAGCATTAAGCATAGCAAAGTCATATCGACATAAATCTCATAACATAGTGGATACTAGGGGCAAGCCCTAACAAATTGACTCTATTACATAAGAAATCTCATCCAACGCCATCTATCTATAGTATGCCTACAAGGGGATTACTCACACATGATTGTGAGCATCATGAAATTATTGACGGAGAAGGGTTGGTGTTGACGATGACGACAAATCCCTCTCTTCGGAGCCATGAACGGACTCCAGATCAGAGCTCCCAACGAAGAATAGGAGGTAGTGGCGGTTCCGTATCTTAAAATGTGATGAAACTTTTTTTTCTTGGAGGAAGGGATTATATAGCGCTGGAATTAGGTCAGACGAAGGTCCATGGGGCCCACTTGGCCATGTGGCGCGGCCTGGGGGGTGCCCGCGCCACCAACCCGTGTGGCCACCCCCTGGCGTTTCTCCGACGGATTATAGTTCTAGTAATTTTCATTTATTCCAAAACAATTCTTCGTAATTTTTCGTCCAACTTCGAGAATTTTTATTTCTGCACAAAAAACAACAACATGGTAGTTCTGCTGAAAACACTGTCAGTCCGGGTTAGTTTCACTCAAATCATGCAAATTGGGGGGGGGCAAAACAAGAGCAAACATGTTTGGAAAAGTATATACGATGGAGACATACCAGTCTCCTCCTCTTTTCACGCCCACCTGCACATCCAGCTTTGTATGATCGCCCGGGTTCACTCTATCCCCCCCGTGAATTTCCACTCCCTTATCCCCTCCACCGTCTCCTCCCTTCTTCCCCCCTATGTGAACGGGTTCATAATGCACGGCCTCGAGAGCTGAGCCGCGTCCTGCATTTGGGTCACCACCTATCAGCCCCACTACAACTTTTCCACTCCCCTCCTCCTTCCCCATGCCTCCCTTCTATTTTTGTAAATTTATTGCCTCTTGTCTCCCTTCCATACATGAGTTCCCGTCTGCTCCCTTGTTAAAATCTATTTTTTTCTACTTAGCACTCTCCGAGACATTTTGTCATCCACCTGCAGATAGCTTAAGGGGGCTCGTCACTTCCTTTTCCTCTCCCTTCTTTCCCGCTCCCTCTTGTTCCTTTTGCGAATTTGATCCAGAATGCCAGCTCTGACTATCACCGCCTCCACCATGCATTGTCCTTAATGCCGAAACTTCCAGATCGTCTTGCTATGGCCCACTATTGCTGCTCCATGAATCCCTTTCCATACCCCCACTCCCTCTCCCCACCATTGGGCATTTTAGCTACCTGATGTATTGAGCCTTCGCCCCTTTCTTCAATTTGAACCCATAGCTTCCACTAGTGTGCCCAATAATACCACATTTGTAACAAAAGGTTGGCAAAAATTCATACTCAAAGCGTCACTAATCCTCTCCCCCCTCCTTCTTTCCTCCCTTACTTTCCCTATTCTGCTTATCATCTTTCTTGAGATCCAGCTTTAGTCCTCTCATTAATGGTTCATCCATTCTTATCCGCACCTTAATTCTCATTAACTGACCAACTACCATCCCATCTTCTCCTACGTCCACTTCCATCACCTCTCCAATCTCATTCCCAATGGCCTCCGCGGTCTGTCTACTCATTAGTCCTAGGGGTATATTAAACAACCTCATGACATATAGGAATGGTGTCGAATTCATATCCCTCGATCCGTTTGCGGACGTCAAAATCTTCCTCACCAATGCATCATTATTGAACAAACACGATCCCTCCTCCAAGGCCTCCCTCTTCCCCGAACTATGGAATGTGAACAGAAATATGTTATCACTGAGACCCTTAAAGTCCACCCGCGCACCGGGCACCAAGCTTGTCCCAACGCCGCAACAATTCCGTCCGCAAATGTTGGCTTCTCGGAGAGTAGTTTGCTGAGTGCTTGCGGTTCCACCGCTCCTCCATTTCCTCCTCCGATCCATTCAATCTTAACTCTTTTCTTCTTCGCCTTCGACAATTTGAGTTTCTTCATCAGCCCCTCCACCCTGTCCATGCACGCCATCTTCCTTGTTACCCCCAATCACCTGTCTAGGAAAGAATATGTGTATTACGACTGTACGCCCTAGATCGTACAAAAGAATTTATGGTGACTAGGGTTTGTGGATGTGGAGTCTAAAACTAGCGGAACTAGCGAATGGATCGCCAACTCTCATAACTCACACGATCCCGAGGACCGCAGTTGGCGCGTCTAGAAACATCAATCTCCAGCGGCAGTTGGATCTCCGGTGAAGAAACCCTAGGGCGCGGATGGAGTCGTCCAAGAAATCGCTACAAAACCAACCGCCACGCAAGAGACGAAAACAAAACCGCTTAGATTCTGGCGCTTCGAGAGAAGGAGGGATTGTTGGTTGTCTAGCGTCTCCTACTTGGCTCTTCCAAGTAAGAGAATTCACAGCGGTACACGCTGCTGGGTTGTAAAATGAGAATCTGACTGATGCCCGAATCAAATGGGCTAGCTGATGAATATAGACACTAAAAAAAAACCTAATCCACCAGCCTGCTTTTCTCGCCCCGAGCGCGGCCTGCTTCTCCTCACCCAGCTCCGCCGCCGGCGCCACCCGCCACCGACCTCTCTTCACCTAGCGCCGCCGCCCGTCGCCGGTCCCCCCCGCAGCAACCCCGGCACCGCGACCCGCCTCTCCTCACCCAGCGCCGCCGCCCATCGCCGGCCTCCCCCTCTCCAGCAACCCCCCCCCCCCCCCCCCCCCCCACCAGCTCATCCCGCCTCTCCTCCGCCTCTTCAGCAACCCCTCCACCATCTCATCACGCCTCTCCTCACCCCCTGCAGCTACTGCCACCCGTCGCCGCCTCGTCGCGCCCTGCATCTCTCCGCACCGTCCATCTCACGGCGCTCTTCATCTCGCCGCTCCCCTAATGCCCTGCATCCGCCTCGGTGCTCCCTGTCCACCTGAAGCTCACCTCTGCATCCCCTCCTGAAGTTTTGCTTTTCCCATGGTGAGTGAAACAAGTTTTTTACAAGATTGCTTGAATTATCTTCCGACTGATGCCAGAGCCGCTAAATAATGTGCAACATCTCATTTTTTCCTCTGGAAATGATATGCAGCATATATAGTTAGGTAGATAGATTCTCATGGTGAAAGGTACATGGCGAAGCTTATGCCACTACATGCTCAATACTGCCTGTTATTTTGCACTATTCTTAATTGGAATATTTGTTCCTATGAAGGGGAAAAAAAGATGCTGTAGAAAATGACATGATTGCAGTCAAGAATTAGTAGTCAGGAATCATCTGCAATTATAACTAACTGGCAAGTGCACTGCTTTTAGAAGATGTCCCTTTTTGTTCATAATAGATTTTAATCTTTTTGGAAACTTGGTGGTGTTTGTACTATTGACCAGCATTGCTGACGTGTATGCACTTTCACACATTGCTGAGTTGTATGCAATTTCACCCTTTAGGTCTAACTAAGGCAAGAAGAGAAGTTGTGCACCAAACTTTGCAGTGAGATAAAATTGCAGCTGAACAAGTATGGGCATGCCAAGTTGCCAACCATTATAGTGGGACACGCATGCAAGGCGCAACTGGATTGCCAAAACCGACTTAAACAGACTTATAGCCCTAGGTAAAATGACCTTTTTCTGCTCTCCGTCTCTTCCTCCTCCCCTCCCTCTTCCTCTCCAATCTCTAGGCTAGACTCTTCACACAGTACACGCATACGCACTGCACACCAAAACTACCTCTAATTCTCAGCCTCTCATCTCTTCGATTCAATCTGACCACCTGTAATCCCAAATTAAGCCGCACAGTACAGTTACCAATTCCCCTTGGCTCCGTTCCGCGAGCATACCCTCACAAATTGCTGCTTCTGATTCATCGCGTGGTCGGGTAGGGTTTGGGTTGTGGCGTCGGGTTGGGCTGGTGTTGTCGTGAGGATTGGTTCGGGTTTTTCTGAGTTTGGTGTACTCCGCATGCGGCGGATTGGACGAGGCGGGACGGCTGGTCAGGCTTGGACCTATGGGCAGCACCGGTGAGCCCTATCGGAAGCGGCGGCTCTCTGACTCCTTTGTATCTCCCGCCAAGCGCCCAGCGCTTCCGCCTTCCTCTGACGACAAGAAGGTATACGCATCATTCGAAGTCTCTAAGTAGTTCACTATTGTTAAGGTAGGCAACTGTGTGATGACTTGTTACTTCAACTGTTTCGATCGTGCATAAGGTAGTCCAGGTCAACGACCTTGCCAGGGTAGTTCATGAATCTATAGGAGCTTCTGAAATCTCAATAACAGTTATTACCTCACAAAAAGAGTCATTTTACCTAGAGCTACATGTCTGTTTAAGCTGGTTTTGGCAATCCAGTTGCCCCTTGCATGCGTGTCCCACTATAACGGTTTGCATGTCCATACTTTTTCAACCGCAATTTTACCTCGCTGTAAAGTTTGATGCATAACTTCTCTTCTTGCCTTAGTTAGACCTAATTGTCTTGTTGTTAGATATACACCTCATTTAGAGTCTTTAGGCAGTCCGCTATTGTTCACGACAAGAAGGTACACTCCTCATTTCAAGTTGTCAAGTAGTTCACGCTTGCTTGCCGTAGGCTGGTTTGTAAAGGCTTGCTACTTTAGTTTTATTTGTATCCTTTATTAGGTAGCTGAGTTCAGTGACATTGCCAGGTTAGTTCAGGAGCTTCTCAGATCGCAATATAAGTTCTTTTACCTTTGGCATATCTGGTTTTACCGATTGGCCAGCCTGCTTGTGTGCAGGATTTACCTTGGAGCGTTGCATGTGCAGCGTACTGACATACGCATGAATGGTTGTCAAATCCGCATTTGTCCAATCGTAACTTTATCTAACTGCAAAGTGTACTGTACAACTTTACATGTTGTCTCCCTTAGTTAGACCTAAAAAGTGTTGCTGAAATTGTTCAGGGCATGATTGGTGTTATATAGTAAAAGCTGTGTCGCCGGGACATTAGGTAGCCGGGGTCGGCGACATTGCCAGGTTAGTTCAGGAGCTTCTCAGATCGCAATACAAGTTATTTTACCTTGGGCATATCCGGTTTTACCGGATTAGCCAGCCTGCTTGCATTCAGAGTTTACCTTGGAGCGTTGCATGGGCAGCCTACTGACATATGCATGAACAGTTGTCAAATCTGCATTTGTCAATCGTAACTTTATCTCACTGCAAAGTGTACTGTACAACTTTACATGTTGCCTCCCTGAGTTAGACCTAAAAAGTCTTGCTGAAATTGTTCAAGACATGGTTGGTGTTATATATATATGGTAAAAGCCGTGTCGCCATGGAAGCAAATCTAGCATGCATTTAGAGAGATGATTGAGGATACAATAACATGTACCTTTGCAAAAATTGGATATAAATTGCTGCTTGCATTTTAAATATAGCTCTATTTGGTGTATGTTGCGATGTTTAGACCACTGTGCATATGGATGCACAAAACAGATATATGATCATTAATGCACTTCTATTATTTGCCATACTTTCTTCTGCAGATTTTGTTCTTGCATCGTTCATTACAGCAATATTGCCAAGCCATGCTCATAAACCGGATTTCCTTTTTGTGCCTTTTCTACACTGCAATTTCATTAATTCTTCTGTATATTTCTATATTTGGTGTTAACTTGTAACTTTCTTCCTGGTTGGCAGCTTGATTTTGCTGTACTTAAATACAGAAACCAAAAGCTTTCAGAACAGCTAGCTGTCCATAAGTTTGAGTACCATGCCCTCGAGGGTAAATTTGACGATCTCAAGCAGAAACAGAAGGCTCACCACGAGACCCAAGATCTAGCTAACAAGTCTTGGGAGCATGTAAGCTAAAACCAACCTTGTTGTTACTGCAAAATACCACAAGTCTTCCTTTTCTTTACGGTAAATGCTATACTTGAACAGCTTGTGAGAGATTTGAAGGCTATTTCTGTTTGCAAAAGTGGATTTCAAAATCCTTCCTGCAGTGCAGGTCCTAGCAATGTGTCTACAGGTATGACTTTCTTCTTACCTGAATTGATTTTGAATTTTGTCATGTATAAAAAGTTGTAATGGAAGCAGTATATGTGTCTTCTCCACTCTTGTTACGGTCTGCATGAAGTTTTTTTTTTTTGCAATCTATGAAGCTTGCACTTTATTGTATTTGATTTATTTTGGTGGTTGTGAAATATTCTAAACTTAGGTATTGTGCCAAGTATTACAAGATTTAGTTTCTAATTTCCTATTCAGATGGCACATGCATCCCAAAAGACAAGGACTTCCTTAGCAGACTTGTTGAGACAGGTGCCACAGAAAGTTCAGGTTGCCATTTGGAAAACCATGTACACTCGTCAAGTACTGATGTGCTGCAGAATATATTGTTCTCATCAAATGATTCATGGCATGCAAATAAGAAGTCTCTGTTAGATCTCTTTGCTGCATTACCTGAAAATGGTTTGTTCTTCACATTTCCTTGGTAATATTTATTTATTAATTACAGCTAAAGGACTGAAAATTCCATACTCCTTTGGTAACATTACCTTACTTTGTTTCTTCACTGCAGAGCGTAGTAGGGAATTGCGAACTACTGGTACTGAGCTGTCACTACAGCTTAATGATGCCATACAAGAACTTAGTGATCTCCACTTGAAGCACAGGCGGTTAACAGAGAAGCACCATGAAGAGAGATGTTTAAACGCTCGAAGCAAAGCTGAACAGAAACTCCTTAAAGGTATCTTTGCTTAAACACGAGATGCTTTACATATGTAGATATGGCTACATACGACAGATTGTTAATGTCTTATTATATATATTATTTTGACATCTTTCATACCTGCCAATACCCTTCTGATATGCCGCCGCATCATGCTTTCCATCAAATCTATCAATATCTAACCACCCACTCTCCTTAAATCCCTTCCCACCGACAATCCCTCGACGTGTTCCTACCACCACAACCTTCTTCACTTGTCTGCTGTTCTTGTCTTCACGTAGTTGCTACCGGTTCCTACCTCTGGTCAGACATTGATAATAGGAAGGTTTAGAGAGGATGAATGGAGATGAGAGGGAAGAGAGGGGTTGAGAGAGGATATATAATAGACAGGAGAGAGTTGGAGAGAGATCAGAAGGAATGGAGAGATCTCAGCTGGATTGGGACAAAGAGGCGACTGGAAAAGAGATCTGGATATGCGAGAGAGGCAGAGCCGGGGGTTCCCTCACTGGAAGCACACTGCATGCTGGACTGAGCCAGGATGAGATATAGTGGCTAGGTAGGAATGTTTATTTTGTTCTGCTAAGATTTCTGTACTTACGCAACAATAATACGCTGATCCTTGTTTTTGAGGATTAATCGGATCACTTCAACCGTATTGCATTGCATCTAGACCAACCTGGTCACACAGTGGCCCTTCAGACTGATTAGACGTGAGGAACTATTCAGACAATGTTTGCACACTATATATGTTCCTATGATGCTATTTGCAACTAATGTTAAGGATCGTCAAATCGACTTGACTGAGATGTTTTTAACTTTTCAAGAGGAGTTGGCAAGTGCTGTTGCTGAGTTGGAAGAAAGCAACCACAAATTGGCAGTCCTCAAAGCACAGGGAGACCCTACACATGGAACTCCAATCTTATTTCCAACTTTAGGAAATAAAAGCTTGCCTGAGGATAATGTCAGAGACAAACAAAAGGAATTGCAGGATCTAGAGGCATGTCACAAGGAGTTTACGGTAAATATTAAGTTTTTTCTTTAACTTCCAGTGTTGCCTATGTTTGCTCTGAACCTAATGTAGCTTGCTCTGTTACTTGGATCAGGATCTGATTTCACAACGTTTGGTGGAAATAAGGAGACTTCACGAAGATAGAATTGAAATTTTGAACAAGTTGTCTACCTTCCAGGTTTGCACGCGGCTTGTTTAGGTGTGCCAATACCAAGTGAAGTAACACTGTTCCACATTTTTTAGTGTTGTTCCAGGGTTGATATGTAGTACTAGTATTTTCCACCCGTGCTGCAGCTTTTTTGGATTTGCTTTCCTACCAAGTACCAACACTAACGAAAGTAACCCTAGATTATCTGTAGTCTCCAGAGGGTGACATACAGACGTTCAAAAAGAGATGTTTTTTCATGAAATCTATATTTTTGATTTTCCATCCTCTCAACTAAAAGATGCCTAATCAAGCATCGTTTAATTATTTTATCTGAGATTAATATTGTATTTGAGTTTGATCTATTGGCTGGTATTTCAATGATAACATGGCTTAATTGAGATTCAACGTTGGAGTCAATCTTAGAGTAAAGAAAGATGTGTTTCATAAAATATTCTTGCATGCCTCACCTTTGTAATTTATTATTTATGACCAGAACACTTTGATGGATTTTAAGAGCATTTCTTCTTCAAAAGCTTTCCAAGTTCTGAAGGATCAACTCCAAAAGTCACAAGCAGAGTTGGACCACTGCCGAATGCTATTAGAGAAATTACAGGTGGTTACTCAGCATAATTTACATGTCATGTAGCAAAGAGCCTCAGTTATGTATGTTATGTTTGGCTAAGCTTCTACTTGCCTTTTCAGGTTAATAAGGATAAATTGATATGGCAAGAAAGGGAAGTTAATGTAAAAGTTGATCTGTCTGGAATTCCTCATAGGGTATCTCTGAATTGTGAGTCAAGCATTGCAGTTTTAGAACAGAATCGGCAGAAAGTAGTTGATGAAAAGAATATGCTTGCGCTGAAACTTGAAGAATCTTCGAGAGAACCTGGTATGATGATTCTTATTTGACTTTGCTAACAACATTGAGTTATTCTCTTCTGGCCATATCCAAATATAAATAAGTAAACACTTTCAATGTTCAGGTCGGAACCAAATCATATCAGAATTTAAAGCGCTGGTGTCATCACTGCCAGGAGAAATGGGTGCTATGCAAACTGAATTATCCAAGTACAAGGATGATGCTTCAGAATTGCATTCTTTGCGAGCCGAAGTTCACTCTGTTTCTGATATTCTGGCTAGAAAGGTAAATTTCTTTATACGAGCTTGTTGAAGAAGTTTATGAGTGTTTTGTGACTGTTTCAGTTAAATTTAAGCTATTCGTTTTGTGCTTTACAGGAGCACACTATCGACGAATCATTATGTAGATCTGCTCACGCTGGATCTGAGACAAGGGGTCTACGATCCAGGGTACCGATATTAAAAAATTGCTGATTTAACTAGAATTTTTTTGGATTCCATTGTCTTCACCAGCCATCAGGAAATGGCTTGTTTTAGCTAGTTTCTTTAATTTCCATTCATGTTGTTTTTATGAATTCTTAAACTATTGAATTCACATGCTGTGTAGGTTTGTGAACTAAGGCAAACGAATTGCGAGTTGAAGCTCTTTGTGGAAATGTATAAACGCGATTCTACTGATTCAAGGTGGTTTTATTACAGCAGAAATCCTTCATGAAACTACTTCTAAAATTTATCGTGTTCCACCATGTTTGTTCTCCTATTTAGTCTAGAGATCAGATCATCCGAATAATGTACTGAGCGTTTAAACGTTGTTTAGTACTCCCTCCGTAAAGAAATATCAGAGTGTTTAGATTACTACTTTAGTGATCTAAACACTCTTATATTTCTTTACAGAGGGAGTACGTACCAAGTTCAGTAGTCCGACTAAAACAAACTTCTACTGTTCTGATGTCCACCCCTTATTGTTTTGTGACAGAGATTTGCTGGAGTCCAAAGATGGAGAATATTGTGAATGGGCTCATGTCCATAGCCTCAAATCTTCTCTTGATGAGAGTAGGCTAGAACAGCGTGTTAAGGTAGCCATTGAAGCTGAAGCAATGTCTCAGCAGAGACTAGCAAGTGGTGAAGCTGAGATTGCTGAATTAAGGGGGAAGATGGAGAGTGCCAGAAGGTACATTTTATTTATACTTTTCCGATGTAGTTTCTCTACTGGATATTTGGAATCTCTGCACTTTGCTGTGATATGCCATTGCATGTGTTGAAGTAGGCAGAAGCTGGATACATCATCTATTTTTACTGGTGAAAAAGGTGCTTACTGGTGAATTTCCTGTGCGTTACAGGGATATTGGTAGTTTATCTGAATTATTGAAATCAAAACATGAAGAAGGTGAAGCGTACCTGTCAGAGATTGAGGTATGTTTCATCTCTACATCTTCGTAAAAATACAGAAAATCAGCATTCTAGAACTGTTCATTTTTGACATTTCAGAGTATTGGGCAAGCATATGAAGATATACAAACACAAAATCAACAATTGCTACAGCAAATTATTGAGAGAGATGACCACAATACAAAGGTAATTTTATGGACTCAGTTGCTGTTCTGTGTTCATGTTGATGTATCCTTGTCTTCAACATTAATTAGTGTAATCTTAAAACCACCTACTTATGTTTACGATGACTTTGGTTTCACTTAAAGCTTGTTTTTTTACTTCAGTTCCCATAATTACATGCCAACAGTAACTTAAATATGCAACTAGAAGGTTTAGATTGCCACCATGATCTTATCCAGGTTTTCATGCCGGTAATGGTAATTTTGTCATGATACCCGCCAGAGCATTATAATCTCCTGACGTCAGATTAACAAAAAACGTAGAGCTGGAGCATCATATTTTTCTTTTGAGCATGGCGGATTAACCCCCTGGTTTATTTGTTGAAACCAAAGACATATTGGTACTAGACTTCAACAGAATTCTGTTTTGAGCATGGATAATTACTCAAATTGTGCTCTACATGCCAGATGATTTGCAACACAAATTTAGCAGACTTTCAAGACACATAACCAAATAGCAGGCTTCAAGTTCCCTTCTGTGAATATCAACTTAGGCTTGATTTCATGAGCACACACGACCACTTACAAGCTGAATACAAAGCTCTCTGGCCTAGTCCACTAACTCCTGTGTGGCAGAATTAGTGTGGCATCCTTCCTCTTCGCTTTTTGAACCAGGACAACACAATAAACATCTTGTATCCTTGTCAATGCCTCGAGGCCGTTGACCCCGCCCTAACCAAAGCTGTCAGCATCACTACTTGAGTTGATGGCCTTGCCGTGAATCATCATGCTCACCTTCCTTCTGCTTGAAAATTTAGGACACTGCCTGCCTCTCCATCTGTGTAGCCTACCCTTCTCCATGCCGCTTCCTTCTGATCTGCAGCAGTTGTAAGGGAGAAGACGCGCTAGGATGGCATCCAAAGCATTCCCATACTGCTTGGAGAGGTGTTAGAGTACGTAATGGGCCTTAATGGCCTGGGCTGGCGGTATAGCCCGTTAGTCTTAGGGTTAATTAGAGATAAGAGTCGCTTGCTTAGGGGTCAAGTAAGACTTGCTTGGGAGTCAAGTAAGCCTCTCTATATAAAGAGAGGAGATGTATCAATTGAATCAAGCAAGAATTAAGAAGGAAATCCCTTCCCTCTTGCCCGGCCGTGGGCAGAAAGGCCCTCGGCCGGCCCTCTCGCGCCCTCCTTCTAGCAGCGCCATAACAATTTGGTATCAGCTAGCTTCGGTTCGATCATGTCTTCACCGCTGCCAAGCCCGTCTCTTCTGCTCTAGGTCACCTCGTCGCCTCCGGCGACCACCACGACAGTCGCCCCGCTCCTGCCCGCGCCGGGATCCTCCGTCGCGCCCGCCCCCGCCTTCCTCACCCCGTAGGAGGTGTTCGGGATGTTGCGGGATCTAACCAAGGCGGTCAAGGAGATCCACCTGTTCTTGGCCGGGTCCTACGGGCCGCACCCGGCTGCGCCGCCCCCGCGCTGCCATGGCAGCCGCCGCACCAGGCGGCCTTCGCCGGGCTGCTGCAGCTGCCATCCATCGCCATCACCGCCCAGCCCTGGCTGCAGTGGTAGCCGCCGCTCCTGGCGGCCTCCGCCGCGCCCGGCGCTCCGCCGCAGCAGCCTCTGCTGCTGCCCGGCGCGACACCGCAGCAGCCGCTGCAGCTGCAACAGCCACCGCCGGTCAGCTCCGCCGCCCAGTATGGGTGCCCTACGACGGGACTGCGACGACCTCATTCTCATCAGCGCCGCCATGCCAGGGCGTCCACATCCAGCAGATCAAGTCCCCGCCATCGCCGTCACCGCTTCCGTCTTGGATCGCTACCCGCCACGTGTCGGCGGCGGTGAGGCTGCAGGCTGCTGCGCGCGGCCTTCTAGCGCGTCGACGTGTGCGGGAGATGCGTGGTCTGTAGCTGCCGCTCCTCCAAGTTGCCCTTCGCTGCGCAAAGGACCTCGATCTCGTCCACTGCGTCGGGGATCTTGGGCATAAGATTTCCCCCACGGGCGGCGGGCATGTTGTTTTCCCCGCAGGCAGTGACCTCAAAGTCTGCGACATCGGCGGTTGAGGGGGTGCACCCCTCCTCGTCATTCTCCATCGCAAGCCCTCCACTCTTCCCTGTGCGGTGCAGACCAACAGCCGTCTAGCAGGGAGAAGGCAGGGTGTCACCGACAAGAGCGCACTGCGTAGCACCACTGCATTCCGCCGGCCGCCGTGAGGGCACCTCTGCTGGTCGCTCTTGCGACCACTTCCAGGTGGCCATACACATGCACTCCTTTTGTCTAGATGGTGTCCATGGGATCCAGGTGGTTGTACATGTGCACGTCCGCCGTGTGGATGGTGTCCACTTTTTGTTAAGGGGTCCAAAATAAAGCGTCCTAGTCCATTTTAGGTTGAGAGTAATAAAACAAGCCGAGATGTAAAAGGCTTGTTTTTAGGTGTTAGGTTTGTGTTGCGTCGAGTCATGGTTATAAGTTGGTTAGGCTGCAGCTCGAGGACAAGCTGCATGTCCAGGTGGGGTGTAGTGTTAGAGTACGTAATGGGCCTGAAGGAGACAAGAAGGAAGAGGAAGGAGGAGGAAGATGGGAGAAAAGAGGAGATGCAAACGATATATATACTTGAGCCAATAACCAGTGGCACCCAGACAGTTCCAGGCCACTTCGGCAGTGGGTTTTGATCCAGACTGAGATAAATCTAGGTGGCTGGAGAAATAAAAGGCAAGATGAGGGGGTTGACTGAGACAAGGCCGTGAGTCCAAGTCTCCAATACAATTTGCTATTTTCTATATCTACTTCTAAGGAACTGATCCTTCCTGTGCCAATCTTCTTTTATGGAAGTAATATGCCAATGCTGCCACTGTGGGATTAGTGCTTATCTCTTGTTGATGCGACAAACTGGTATGGTAATAGATGGATAAGACAAGCAAAGGTCAAGGATGACTCTTGATTTGGTCGTGCAGGGAGCAGAAACTGGCATACTTTGTGCAAAAGCACAAGAATATGTTCCATTTTCTTTGGCAACACCATCTTACATGTCATTTTGTTGCCAGCTAGTCAGTTGGACTATTCTGCAACAAAATATTTTATCATTTCATTTCTACTGACTGGTCCAAACATCGCTCTTAACACCTACTGGCATGATGGTCTGTCTAAATGGTGAACACATGCTCAAGTTGGATGGAGCAATATCTTGAAAATAAGTAATGTTTTTGTTGTGGTCTGCCTACATTCCCAACTTCTGTTCAGCAATAAATGACAGCTACGGTTATACAGCAGAGAGAAGGTGTGGTGCTACATACTGAAGTTGTGTAGAAAACTTCAAATTAGTAATGTGTGCACATATTTGGCTGATTAATCAGCATAGCTTTCACAAGAAAAATCAAAGATGGTCATTCTAGAGTCATGTTTATCTTTATTTGTCGGAGATAGAAGTACAAGAATCTTTTTGAACAGAGACCTCTACTGCACCATCTTATGTTTACATGTTACTACAGATCTTTATGGAAGGCGTTAAGGCGAAACAGGCACAGGATACTTTGCATTTAGAAGTATGCAACCTGAACAGGAATTTACGGCAGGCAAAGAGCTTGATGGATCTCTACAAAGATAAAGTTGCCCAGTTTGACGACAAGGTAAATTTTAACGCATAAAAGGGCGAACATCATATTTTAGGGAGTGCTGAACACATGTTTTTCCTTGCCCATTTGCAGTTAAAAGTTTGGTCAGAGCAGATAGGGAGACTTTCAGAGGATGGACGGCGACATTCTGTATCTTCAGGCAATGCTCAACGAAAGCTGGTGGATGTACAGGGAGAGGTTCAACAATTGAGGAAGTCAATGGATGAAGTACAAGCCAAGGTCGGGAGGAATCGACTAGAAGTTGCTGGGTTGCTTGTAGAACTAGAGAAGGATAGGTAATTGTTTACAGAGATTTATTCTCTCCATACTCCATGTGACTTCCAGATTTCTGTCACAAGTTGAATGGTGTTTTCCAGGTTTAGTAAGAGGAGAATTGAGGATGACTTGGAATCGATGTCAAGGAAAGCTAGTTCTCTTCGAGTGAAGACAGAAGCCTCGTCGTTGTTGGAAAAGGTTCATCAGGAGGTCAATGAGTACAGGGGAATATTGAAGTGTGGTGTCTGCCGCGACCGACAGAAAGAGGTGAATAGTGCTGCCTTCCTTTCCTATAACCTTGGTCACCATATCAAATCTGACAACTCGTTCTTCGGTGCCGTTTAGGTCGTGATCACCAAGTGCTACCATCTTTTCTGCAATGACTGTATACAGAAGTTACTTCGAAACCGCCAGCGGAGATGTCCTTCCTGTGGATTAAGCTTTGGGGCCAATGATGTGAAGCCGATTTATATATGATGCTGTAGTGGGGTCATCTAGGACAAATGACTGAAGTGCTGCTTGCTTGGTTCAGTCGAAAATGTAGCTTATCTTGCCAAATTTCTTCAAAGAGGACCCATAGCATACTTTAGGTTGCAGGCACAATGCCCGTGGCTTTGCGCTATGCGAGTGTGGCTTGCCGCTCCGTTGTAAAGTTTGTAATTTTCTTGTTGAAATAGCTTGTAGTCTGTTTGCATATACATTTTATTATTCTAGTATTTGACATGTCAAGGAAGAGGAGTTAGTGATTGCAAAAGAATACCATAGATTGTATCATTGTATGCTTGGAAAATCTAAGGTGCATAGATGTGCACCTTTCTCTCCCCATGCCGTGGCATCCCGATGGGATTTTCCCCTTGGCCTTGTTTGGTTACCACTGCATCGGCTCGGATTGGGGTTGAAACTTGGTCGAATAATCCCTTCAATCCTTGTCAGCGTTACAAACCTGACTGGTTTTACTCCCTGCCATATCGAGTCCCAAACCGTCGGGTTCTACCTGGGTAAAATCCTCTCCCACATCTTGTGAATTCTACTCGTGCGACAGACAGAATTGTTACACCAAAAGAAAAACTGAGTCACTTCTCCTGACCCTCGTACTTGCAAATATGAGGCTATGGTGGCTCCGGTGGGAGAGACGGAGGCAGCACAACGGTTCGGAGAAGATGGCGGCTTGTCGCTTCCTCGGATGTGTACATGGTCGGGAATTTCTATGGTTTCTGATGCAGATATCAACACCTAAGCAGAGATTAATTTTTGCACAGAGGGCAAAGATTTAATTTGTTGCTGCAGATAGCAATTTAACTCGAGTATTTAACCAAAAACTACCACATTTCACGGAAATGTGACAGAAAACTACCAGTTTTGCCCTAATCCGTGGCAAAAAAACTACCAAGTCTCGAAACCGTCCGCTTCGCCCGCGCTAATCACCAAACTGACCAGCCGGTCCCATGTTTCAGGTGCCACGGTGGCCAACCGACGTCCACCGCGCGTTAACGGCCATTAACGGCGCGTCCGCGGTCGGAAACGGCGGCTGTCGGTCGGAACGGTCAAGATCTGATCCAATCCATTCCCCTCTCGTGCTTCACTCTCTCCTTCCTCTCCCTCTGTCCTTTGTCTGACCTAGGTGGCGGCCGCTATGGCGTCGGTGATTCCGGACGGGGGCGGTGGCGATATGGGTGGCGGAGACGGCGGCGGCGCACAGCGACGCCGGTGGCACAAGTTTGGACATTGTGGGCTCGTTCTCTGAAGTGAATAACTAGTTGGGGAGCAGCAGCTACGCGACGCAGGTAGGGTTTCAGCAGCCGGAGGCACCGCTCACCAAGTCATCGTCGGCGCCTGGATGTTCTAAGGGTGGCAGGTATGGAGAATCTCTTGCTTAAAATGCACATGTTTTCTTCAATCTGTCAACTTAGTGAGACTTTGTTTATGTTTGTTGAACATGTTTAGTAAACTTTATTGCAATTCTAGTTCTGTCAATTTTAATTCAATTGATGAGCACATATTTGTGCAGTTTGGATGACCAAAAGTGGGAGATATGGTTTCATTTAGAAGGAAGAAACCTTGTGAAAAGGGGTATATATGAGTCAGATATTTCTTTTCTTACTGTACAATCACTTATTGCTAGTGAAGGGTATGGGGAGAGTGGTTACATGTACTATGTGAAGGAGGAGGAAATTGGATCTGAAAGAGTAAATTATTTAGGTAATGAAGCTAGTGTTCATGAAATGTTGGAGTTTTTTCATCATGCCAAGGTTGTGAACATAAAGGTTGTGAGAAATGTTGAACCTGGAATTAGTACACATGCTAATGAGAATTACATGAACACTCAAGAGAGCTGTTGTGTGGAAAAGGTTGTGGAGCAATCTGAGCTTCAGAATCAGATAGATGATAGAAAGGCTCAGCTTGAGAGGAGCAGGATTCAAAGAGAGGCGGATTTGAACCACTTTGAAGGAGACACTGAAGTGTCTGAATTTTGTTTAGATGATTCAGTTCATTCAGATGGGAGTGCTGAAGCTGTTCAAATGGAAATAGAGTGTGCCTCTGAAGAGGACAGAGCATTGGAAAGTACTGCTATTGTGAAACATGTGAAGAACCCTGGTCCAACTAGTAGATGTCACAATGAGGTAGAGAAAAAATGTTTTGAAGATTGGTTTCTTGAAGCAGATGAGTTTTGTTTTGCTGGTGATGTAGGCATAAGTGATGAGGAAGAAGAAGATGAAGTTGAACTACCATACCTGATGAAGAAGCCAAAGACAAAGTGTAGTAAAAAAAGATGAAGGAAAGTGTATATTTTGACCCGAGAATTCCCAATTCACATTTACTGTTGTGCAAGAGCTTGTGTTTTGACAGTGTTTACCAGTTCAGAGAAGCATTAAGGGATTTTCATATAAGGACTTTGATGTCTTTTCACTACCACAAGAACTCCCCAACAAGAATTATTGTTTGGTGTTCACAGAGAGAGCATGGGTGTGAATTTTACATGTGTGCCTCCAAGATAGCTCATGAAAGAACTTTTTGCATTAAGAAGTGTAACATGAAGCACACTTGTCCAGCATCAGCAGAGAACACAAAGGTTACTACTAAGTGGCTTTCAAAAGCAGTTGAGCCTTCTCTTAGAGCAGATCATAGAGCACCTGTAGACGCACTTATTAAAAACAGCAAAGTCAAGTTTTCAGTTGATGTATCAAAGAGTGTGGCCTATAGGGCAAGGAGGAAGGCTATGAAGGTTGTGCAAGGTGACCAGAAGGAGCAGTACTATAGACTGAGGGACTACCTGCAAGCAGTTATTGATACAAACCCTGGTAGCAGGTGTATAGTTACAACATTTGAGGACCCAGAAAACCCTGCACCAACTCCTAGATTTAAGTACATGTTCTACTGCTTGCATGCATCAAAGCAAGGATTTCTTAATAGTTGCAGGCCCTTTATAGGTAAATCTACAACTGCATTTTGTTCAAAATATCTTGTTGATAAAATTATGGTAGCTAATTTGGGTATGGATGCAGGGCTTGATGGTTGCTTCATCAAGCTAACCACTGGACAGCAAATTCTTGCAGCCACATGAAGAGATGGCAACAACAACATCTACCCCATAGTCTTTGGTGTGGTTGATAAGGAAGATTCAGAGAGTTGGACATGGTTCCTAACCCAGCTAAGATGTTGCATTGGAAGTGGAAGCAAATTTGGAACCTACACCATTATTTCTGACAGACAAAAGGTATGCACCCTATCTTAGCCAGTAGTTCAGATATATATTGTTATTACTGGATTTATTTCTTTTCGTTCATCACCATGGTTGTTAATTTATAATCAGGGTCTTCTTAAGGCTATAAATGAGGTGTTCCCTGATTCCCCTCAGAGATACTGCCTGAGGCACATATATGCAAATTTTCAGTCAGCTGGTTTCAGAGGAGCAGAACTAAAGAAGCTAGTAGATCGGGCTAGCTACTCATTCACCAAACATGGCCATGAATTAGCAATGGCAGAGCTTAAAGCAAAGTGTGAGGATGCTTGGAAGTGGCTTAAAAAATTCCATAGGAGACTTGGTGTAAGTCTGCAATGGATTACAATTGTAAAACTGATCTTGTTGTGAACAACCTTAGTGAGGTTTTCAACAAAATGATCCTTGATGTTAGGGCCAAACCAATTAGGACTATGTTTGAAGGAGTGAGGACTAAGCAGATGATCAAAAGGTAGAAGACTAGAGAAAAGACAGAGACCAGCAGGTGGATGATCACACCCACTATTTAGAGAAACTGGAGGAGAATAAGAAGTATGCCAAATTTTGTGAGGCGCATAGGGCTGGTCTTGACATTTGGCAAGTGTCTAGTGGTGAAAATCAGTACTGTGTGAACATAGCTACTAACTCATGTGACTGCAGGAGGTGGGACATGACAGGTGTGACATGCAGTCATGCAATAGCAGCAATGAGCAAGCTTCACATGCACCCAGAGGACTATGTGCATGAATTTTTCAAAAAACCACTATATATTGAAGCATATAAAGACATAGTGTACCCTGTCCCTGGTCCTAAATTCTGGCCGGACACCCATACTCAGGATATTGAGCCCCTAGTGTTCAAAGAAAAACCAGGGAAGAAACAGACAACTAGGAGAAAGGGCCAGTTTGAGGTGCCTGCACCAAAGGACACAAGCAGGATGAGAACAATTACATGCAAAAATTGTGATCTATAGGGCCATAGATATGCTAACTGTGGGAAAGCTCTAAAACCAAGTCTTGAGATGAGAAAGAAATTACACCAGGTCATTTAAAAATGTTGCATCTTTGTTTAATTATTTTAGATCTGGTCTATTTACTAACTATTTTAATTCTATCATGCAGGAGAATAGAGCAATTTTTAGGGGTTCCTCTAGTGCTACACATCCACCTCCACAACCACCACATCAACACCAAACTTCACAGATGCCAGCCTTATCCGCTCCACCTCCTAAAGCAATGAGGAACAGAAAAACAACAACACATAAGAGAGGTTCAGCATCAATAGTTTCAGCAGGAGCAGCCAGGTCTTCATTAGCATCAACAAGAGCTCCAAGAGGATCAGCATCAACAAGAACATTCAATGCACCAAGTGTTGGGGAACGTAGCATAAATTCAAAATTTTCTACGCATCACCAAGATCAATCTATGGAGATTCTAGCAACAAGAGAGAGAGAGGATGAGCATCTTCATACCTTTGAAGATCGCTAAGCGGAAGCGTCATTAGAATGCGGATGAGGGAGTCGTACTCGCGGCGATTCAAATCACGGAAGATCCGGTCTAACGCCGAACGAGCGGCGCCTCCACGTTCAACACACGTACAGCCCGGGGACGTCTCCTCCTTCTTGATCCAGCAAGGGGAGAGGAGAAGTTGAGGGAGAGCTCCGGCAGCACGACGCCGTGGTTGTGGAGCTTACAGTTCTCCGGTAGGGCTTCGCCAAGCACTACAAAGGAGGAGATGGAGTTGGAGAGGGGGGCTGCGCCAGGGGAAGGGTATGGCAGCCCTCCCACCCCCCCACTATTTATAGGGGGAAGGGGAGAGGGGGCCGGCCCCCTTAGATCTCATCTAGGGGGGGCGGCGGCCAAGGGGGGGGGGGGACTTGCCCCCCAAGTTGGTGGGAGGCGCCCCCACCCCCTAGGGTTTTCAACCCTAGGCGCCTTGGGCCCTTAGGAAGGGGGCGCACCAGCCCACCAGGGGGCTGGTTCCCACCCTTGTTCAGCCCATTTGGTCCCCCGTGGCAGGTGGACCCACCCGATGGACCCCCGGACACTTTCCGGTGGTCCCGGTACAATACCGGTAAACCCCGAAATTATTCCAGTGACTGAAAATGGACTTCCCTTATATAAATCTTTGCCTACGAACCATTCCGAAACTCCTCGTGACGTCTGGGACTCCTAACAACATCCGGTAATTGTGTACTAATTCCCATATCAACTCTAGCGTCACCGAACCTTAAGTGTGTAGACCCTACGTGTTCGGAATCATGCAGACATGGCCGAGACAGCTCTCCGGCCAATAACCAACAGCGGGATCTGGATAGCCATGTTGGCTCCCACATGTTCCACGACGATCTCATCGGATGAACCACGATGTTGGGGATTCAAGTAATCCCGTATACAATTCCCTTTGTCAATCGGTACGTTACTTGCCCGACATTCGATCGTTGGTATCCCAATACCTCGTTCAATCTCATTACCGGCAAGTCACTTTACTAGTTCTGTAATGCATGATCCCGTGACTAACTACTTAGTCACATTGAGCTCATTATGATGATTTATTACCGAGTGGGACTAGAGATACCTCTCCATCATACGGAGTGACAAATCCCAGTCTCGATTCGTGCCAACCCAACAGACACTTTCGGAGATGCCTGTAGTGAATCTTTATAGCCACCCAGTTACGTTGTGATGTTTGGTACACCCAAAGCATTTCTACGGTATCCGAGAGTTACACAATCTCATGGTCTAAGGAAATGATACTTGACATTTAGAAAAGCTTTAGCAAACGAACTACACGATCTTGTGCTACGCTTAGGATTGGGTCTTGTCCATCACATCATTCTCCTGATGATGTGATCCCGTTATCAATGACATCTAATGTCCATGGTCAGGAAACCATGACCATCTATTGATCAACGAGCTAGTCAACTAGAGGCTCACTAGGGACATGCTGTGGCCTATGTATTCACACATGTATTACGATTTCCGGTTAATACAATTATAGCATGAACAATAGAGAATTATCATGAACAAGGAAATATAATAATAACCATTTTATTATTGCCTCTATGGCATATTTCCAACAGTCTCCCACTTGCACTAGAGTCAATAATCTAGTTACATTGTGATGAATCGAACATCCATAGAGTTCTGGTGTTGATCATGTTTTGCTCGTGGAAGAGGTTTAGTCAACGGATTTATGACATTCAGATCCGTATGCACTTTACAAATATCTATGTCTCCATCTTGAACATTTTCACGAATGGAGTTGAAGCGACGCTTGATATGCCTGGTCTTCTTGTGAAAGCTGGGCTCCTTGGCAAGGGCAATAGCTCCAGTGTTGTCACAGAAGAGAGTCATTGGGCCCGATGCATTGGGAATAACTCCTAGGTCGGTAATGAACTCCTTCATCTAGATAGCTTCATGTGCTGCCTCTGAGGCTGCCATATACTCCGCTTCACATGTAGATCCCGCCACGACGCTTTGCTTGCAACTGCACCAGCTTACTGCCCCACCATTCAAAATATACACGTATCCGGTTTGCGACTTGGAGTCATCCAGATCTGTGTCGAAGCTAGCATCGACGTAACCCTTTACGACGAGCTCTTCATCACCTCCATAAACGAGAAACATATTCTTAGTCCTTTTCAGGTACTTCAGGATATTCTTGACCGCTGTCCAGTGTTCCATCCCGAGATTACTTTGGTACCTCCCTACCAAACTCACGGCAAGGTTTACATCAGGTCTGGTACACATCATGACATACATAATAGACCCTATGGCTGAGGCATAGGGGATGACACTCATCTTTTCTCAATCTTCTGCCGTGGTCGGGCTTTGAGCCGTGCTCAATCTCACACCTTGCAAAATAGGCAAGAACCCCATCTTGGACTGATCCATATTGAACTTCTTCAATATCTTATCAAGGTATGTGCTTTGTGAAAGACCTATGAGGCGTCTTGATCTATCTCTGTATATCTTGATGCCTAATATGTAAGCAGCTTCTCCAAGGTCCTTCATTGAAAAACACTTATGCTTTCCAAAAGTTCTATATCATTTCCCATCAATAATATGTCATCCACATATAATATGAGAAATGCTACAGAGCTCCCACTCACTTTCTTGTAAACGCAAGCTTCTCCATAAGTCTGCATAAACCCAAACGCTTTGATCATTTCATCAAAGTGAATGTTCCAACTCTGAGATGCTTGCACCAGCCCATAGATGGAGCGCTGGAGCTTGCATACCTTGTTAGCATTCTTAGGATCGACAAAACCTTCTGGCTGCATCATATACAATTCTTCCTTAAGGAAGCCGTTAAGGAATGCCGTTTTGACGTCCATTTGCCATATTTCATAATCATAGAATGCGGCAATTGCTAACATGATTCAGACGGACTTCAGCTTTGCTATGGGTGAGAAGGTCTCATCGTAGTCAACCCCTTGAACTTGTCGATAACCCTTAGCGACAAGCCGAGCTTTATAGATGGTCACATTACCATCCGCGTCAGTCTTCTTCTTAAAGATCCATTTATTTTCTATGGCTCGCCGATCATTGGGCAAGTATGTCAAAGTCCATACTTTGTTTTCATACATGGATCCTATCTCGGATTTCATGGCTTCAAGCCATTTGTTGGGATCTGGGCCCGCCATCGCTTCTTCATAGTTCGAAGGTTCACCGTTGTCTAACAACATGATTTCTATGACAGGGTTGCCATACCATTCTGGCGTGGAACGTGTCCTTGTGGACCTATGAAGTTCAGTAGCAAATTGATCTGAAGTACCTTGATCATCATCATTAACTTCCTCTCTAGTCGGTGCAGGCACCACAGAAACATCTTCCTGAGCTACGCCACTTTCCGGTTCAAGAGGCAATACTTCATCAAGTTCTACTTTCCTCCCACTTACTTCTTTCGAGAGAAACTCTTTCTCCAGAAAGGGCCCGTTCTTGGCAACAAAGATCTTGCCTTCGGATCTGAGGTAGAAGGTATACCCAATGGTTTCCTTAGGGTATCCTATGAAGACGCATTTTTCCGACTTGGATCCGAGCTTTTTAGGTTGAAGTTTCTTAACATAAGCATCGCATCCCCAAACTTTTAGAAACGACAGCTTAGGTTTCTTCCCAAACCATAATTCATACGTCTCAACGGATTTAGACCGTGCCCTATTTAAAGTGAATGTGGCTGTCTCTAAAGCGTATCCCCAAAATGATAGCGGCAAATCGGTAAGAGACATCATAGATCGCACCATATCCAATAGAGTGCGATTACGACGTTTGGACACACCATTATGCTGAGGTGTTCCAGGCGGCGTGAGTTGTGAAACAGTTCCACATTTCCTCAAGTGCGTACCAAATTCGTGACTCAAATATTCTCCCCCAAGATCTGATCATAAGAACTTTATTTTCCTGTCACGTTGATTCTCCACCTCACTCTGAAATTCCTTGAACTTTTCAAAGGTCTCAGACTTGTGTTTCATTAAGTAGACATACCCATATCTACTTAAGTCATCAGTGAGGGTGAGAACATAACGATAGCCACCGCGAGCCTCAACGCTCATTGGACCGCACACATCAGTATGTATGATTTCCAACAAATTGGTCGCTCCATTGTTGCGGAGAACGGAGTCTTGGTCATCTTGCCCATGAGGCATGGTTCACATGTGTCAAATGATTCATAATCAAGAGACCTGATACGTCTTCGTCGTATCTATAATTTTTGATTGTTCCATGCCAATATTATTCAACTTTCATATACTTTTGGCAACTTTTTATATTATTTTTGGGACTAACATATTGATCCAGTGCCCAGTGTCAGTTCCTGTTTGTTGCATGTTTTGTGTTTCACAGAAACCCAACATCAAACGGAGTCCAAACAAGATAAAAATGGATGGAGAATGATTTTGGAATATTTGTGATTTTTGGGAGGAAGAATCAACGCGAGACGGTGCTCGAGGGGGCCACGAGACAGGGGGCGCGCCCCAGGGGGGCAGGCACGCCCTGGACCCTCGTGGGCACCCCGTAAGGCGGTTGGCGCTCTTCTTTTGCCGCAAGAAAGCTAATTTTATGAGAAAAATCTGGGCGAAAGATTCACCCCAATCGGAGTTACGGATCTCCGGATATAAAAGAAACGGTGGAAGGGCAGAATCTGAGAACACAAAAACAGAGAGATAGATCCAATCTCGGAGGGGCTCTCGCCCCTCCCACGCCATGGGAGCCAACTACCAAAGGGGAAACCCTTCTCCCATCTAGGGAGAAGGTCAAGGAAGAAGAAGAAGAAGGGGGACTCTCTCCCCCTTGCTTCCGGTGGTGCCGGAGCGCCGCCGGGGGCCATCATCATCACCGCGATCTTCACCAACAACTTCACCGCCTTCATCACCAACTCTTCCCCCCTCTATGCAGTGGTGTAACCTCTATTTTACCCGCTGTAATCTCTACTTAAACATGGTGCTCAACGCTATATATTATTTCCCAATGATGTATGGCTATCCTATGATGTTTGAGTAGATCTGTTTTGTCCTATGGGTTAATTGATGATCGTGATTGGTTTGAGTTGCATGTTTTATTATTGGTGCTGTCCTATGGTGCTCTCTGTGTCGCGCAAGCGTGAGGGATCCCCGTTGTAGGGTTTGCAATATGTTCATGATTTGCTTATGGTGGGTGGCGTGAGTGACAGAAGCACAGACCCGAGTAAGTAGGTTGTTTGCGTATGGGATAAAGGGGACTTGATACTTTAATGCTATGGTTGGGTTTTACCTTAATGATCTTTAGTAGTTGTTGATGCTTGCTAGAGTTCCAATCATAAGTGCATATGACCCAAGAAGAGAAAGTATGTTAGCTTATGCCTCTCCTCAAATAAAATTGCAATAGTGATTACCGGTCTAGTTATCGATTGCCTTGGACAAATAACTTTCTCATGACAAAAAGCTCTCTACTAAAACTAATTTAGTCGTGTCTTCATCTAAACATCTCCTACTTTTTATTTATGTGTTCTTTATATTCTTGCAAACCTATCCTATCACACCTACAAAGTACTTCTAGTTTCATACTTGTTCTAGGTAAAGCGAACACTAAGCGTACGTAGAGTCGTACTAGTGGCAGATAGGACTTGAGAGAATATTTATTCTACCTTTAGCTCCTCATTGGGTTCGACACTTTTACTTATCGAAAGAGGCTACAGTTATCCCCTATACTTGTGGGTTATCAAGACCTTTTTCTGGCGCCGTTGCCGGGGAGTCATAGCATGGGGTGAATATTCTCGTGTGTGCTTGTTTGCTTTATCACTAAGTAATTTTTATTTGTTGTTCTTAGTTGTTTTCTATCTTTAGTTATGGATATGGAACACGAAATACCAAAAAAATTAGGTGTACTTGCTACTCATGGAGATGGGGAACCTCCTAAAACCCTCGATGCTCGTTATGTGAAAGAAATTATGTACTACTTTGATAATCCTAAGAAAACCCCATTCAATTATGTTATGGGAGACACGTTGGATCAACGTGAATACTTTAGGGATTATTGCTTGACACAAAAAGGGAAACTATTATGGGATCAAATTTATATGTTGTATTGGTATGCTAGGCAACTATGCTTGAGATATGATTATACTTGTTGCTCTAGGATGAAGGCTCCACACCTTCCCTTTTCATGCGAATTTAATGATAATAAAACCTGGGCTTCTTATGCTAATGGTATCTATGATTACTATGATGTGGAACAAATAGAAGAATTCGTTGCTTTTATGGGTGCTTATGAGATTGAATCTATGTTTAAAACATTTGAAGATTTTGATGATTCAGTTTATAGACCTAAATTTTTTGCTATACTTAGATATTGCTATGAAAATTATGAATACAATTCCAATATTGATGCAATTATTGAGGAAGTCTCCGCTGTCCAAGAAGAGACTAATATTTTGCAGGAAGCTATGGAAGAAGAAATTGATGAAACTGTGAGCTCATTGGATGAAAAAGATGATACGGAGAGCAAAGAACAAAAGGAGGAAGAGCGGATTAGCTACCCGTGCCCACCTTCTAATGAGAGTAACTCTTCAACTCATACATTGTTTAATTCCTGTTCGTGCTTACCGAAGGATGATTGCTATGATCCCGTTGATTCTCTTGAAAATCCCTTTTTGATGATGCTTGCTATGCTTGTGGCCAAGATGCCAATATGAATTATGCTTATGGAGATGAACTTGCTATAGTTCCACATGTTAAACATGAAATTGTTGCCATTGCACCCACGCATGGTAGTCCTATTATCTTTTTGAATTCTCCAAACTACACTATATCAGAGAAGTTTGTGCTTATTAAGGATTATATTGATGGGTTGCTTATTAAGAATTCTCCAAACATAGAGAGGAACTATATCTCCACCTCTCTATGTTTCCAATATGATAAAATTGCAAAAAACTGCTTATACTATGCATTGGCCTTTACTTGGTGTGCATGAATTGTTCTCTTATGACATGCCGATGCATAGGAAGAGAGTTAGACTTTGTTGTTGCATGATATATGTTACTTTGTGCTCACCACTAAATTACAAATCATTGTTAATTAAAATTGGCTTTGATATACCTTGGGATCCGGGTGGATCCATTACTTGAGCACTATATGCCTAGCTTAATGGCTTTAAAAAAAGCGTTGCCAGGGAGACAACCTGGAAGTTTTAGAGAGTCATCTATTTCTGTTGAGTGCTTTTATATAATTTAAAAACAAAAAAAACTAAAGAGGGGAACCCAAAACTTTTCAAAAAGGAAGTGAAAGTGAGAGAGACAAGCATTGTTGAAGTGGGAGAGCTCCTTGAACTTTGTTCATGCTCACAGAAACTTTGTGAATCTTGATTACAGAAACTTTTCATCAAAAATAATTCCCCTTGTACAATTTAATTGTATTATAAAAATAATGTGCCAAGGTTTGCCTTTAGGATGTTTACAATGCTTGTTAGTTTGTACGGTGCAGGACAGAAACTTTGGCTGTAGTGCGTGATTTTACAAAAAAAATTACTGGAACGTCAAAAGGTTCTAATTCCTTTTGCACTGTCTTGCTATAATTTTTTTCATTTTTCCTAATTTTGGTAGAATTTTTGGGGTACCAGAAGTGTGGTGAATGTTCAGATTGCTACAGACTGTTCTATTTTTGACAGATTATGTTTTTGATGCATAGTTTGCTTGTTTTGATGAAACTATCAATTTCTATCAGTGGATTAAGCCATGAAAAGACAGAAATATCCAATATCTTGCTATTATGTTATAGTAGACACAATGCAAAAACAAAATATGAATTGGTTTGCTATAGTACTTAGAGTAGTGATTTGCTTTATTATACTAACGGATCTTACCGAGTTTTCTGTTGAAGTTGTGTGTGGATGAAGTGTTTAATTGAGAAGGTTTCGATATGAGGAAAAGGAGGAGAGGCAAGACCTCAAGCTTGGAGATGCCCAAGGCACCCCAAGTAAATATTCAAGGAGACTCAAGCGTTTAAGCTTGGGGATGCCCCGGAAGTGAAAGTGCTAGTTATCAACTAGAGGGGGGGGGGTGAATAGGCGATTTTTATGAAAGTCTTCAAAACATGAGAGTTTCAAAGACAAACACGAAAACTAGACCTATAAACATTTAGCGGAAGATGAACTACACTAGACACACCATAGTCAAACAAGTATGAAGCTAGAGCATGATGACTGATAGCAGCTAGGTAGTAGGATCAGGATGGAAGATAGTATGAAGCCAATCAGAACAAGTAGTCACACAGTGAAGTCAAACAGGCAGAGCAATCAGGCAATGACTTCACAAAGACAAACTGTAAGTAAGGAGAGTAAGAGATAGAACCAGTGTGTTGTGAAGACAAGGATTTGTTCGACCAGTTCCAGTTGTTGTGACAACTGTACGCCTGGTTAGGGAGGCCGAGATTCAACTCAAAAGACCGCATCTTCACCTTATTCCCCTTGAGCTAAGGACACACAGTCCTCGCCCAATCACTCTGGTAAGTCTTCAAGGTAGACTTCCAAACCTTCACAGACTTCGTTCACCGGCAATCCACAATGACTCTTGGATGCTCAGAACGCGACGCCTAACCGGCTGGAGGATTCACAGTCCTCAAGTGTAACAAGTCTTCAGATCACGTAAATAGAAAGACTTCAGTGATGCCAAACACTCTCTGGGCTCTGGGTGGTTTGGGCTTTGTCCTCGCAAGGATTCTCTCTCTCAAAGGCTTCGAAGGTGGGTTGCTCTCAAAATACAAAAGCCGTATCTAACTCTGAGCAGCCACCAATTTATGGTGTAGGGGGTGGGCTATTTATAGCCACTGGGTGACCCGACCTGATTTGTCCGAAATGACCCTGGGTCACTAAGGAACTGACACGTGTCACAATGGTCAGATTTCAAACACACGCGACAGCTTGACTTGGGCTACAAGTAAAGCTGACTTATGTGACTCTAGATAAGATTTGCTCTCATTGTCTTCGCTCGAAGACATAGGATTTTGGTTGAGCATCACTTCAGTCACTCTGACTTTGTTCACTTGGACCCCACTTAACAGTGCGGTGGTTCCTATGACTCAACAAAGAAGAAAAGAAACAACGAAACTACTAAGTCTTCGCGCTCCATAGTGTTCACTCAATGTCTTCTCCTGTCATAGTCTTCAGTGTGAATGTCTTCACGTACCACCATTATCTTCAATGTCTTCATACATTTTTAGGGGTCATCTCCGGTAGGTAAACCGAATCAAGGAGGGACTACTACCTGTGTTATCCCGCAATTCTCACAAACACATTAGTCCCTCAACCACGTTTGTCGTCAATACTCCAAAACCAAACTAGGGGTGGCACTAGATGCACTTACAATCTCCCCCTTTTTGGTGATTGATGACAAACTGGTTGAAGTTTTCAACGGGGATATAAATATGTGAAATTGTAAAGGATGAGGTATTGTCTTCGTAAGTAGCAAAAGGCTCCCCCTGAAGATGTGCATATAAATAATTTGCTTTTGGAATGCAAATGCACATGGCAGGTTCTACTTGTGGAGATCCTCTTCAACTTATGAAGACAAATCATCATGCATGATTCGATGTAACGAAGATAATGACATGCATAATGAAAAATGGATGTCTGCAAAATGATTTAAGTGCGGAAGTTATCATCGCATCACAAAATAACAAATAAGTAGCAGACGACCATCAAGTTTAAGTGTTACAACTCAGAGAACCAAATGTATCAAGAGTAAGAGTTGTAAACACTAGGCAAAATATAATACAACCGCCCATATGAACCCGCTTGAAGACTATCAACTCATAGCTTCTCCCCCTTTTATCAGTAAGGACCATAAAGGGTTGAAGACAGTGAGCCTCTACTCGTTCGCAGAAGGAGTAGGAGAAGATGCAGGGTTGGTGTCGAGGTTTGGTGGTGCAGACGAACTTGGAGCAGTGTCGATACGCGTTGGAGGTGGCGAAGTAGCATCATCTTGATCATCGATCACACGAGCATTCATGGTTGCAGCAGAAGAGGAGTACTCTGAGTCTTCAAGAGATGGAGTGTGCCGCAGAACAGCATTTCTGGGCGGAGTGGAATCAAACTTGAATCGTTCTGAGAAGCCATCGTCCTGAAGATCTTCCTCAGCACACATAAGCGCCAACCCTTTCCATGTGCGTCGACAGGTTTCATGCGCGACAAAGGCATTCTTGGTTGCAAGGTTGCGAATGCGATTGACGTCAGTCATGATGCTCTGCATCTGGCGCTTGAGCCAATCATGATGCCTATCCTGCTTTTGATGCAGGCCAACAAGAAGCTCTCGGTCATTGAGAACACGAGATCGCTTTCGAGGCCATTGAGCAATTGTGTTGTCCGTGGCTTCGGTTTGGGCACGGTGAGGTGCATGTGTAGTACCAGCCAACGGATAGACTCGAGTGGTAGCCAGCACACCTTCAATGGGCTGAGTGAAGCTCTGACAATCAACATTATGAAGATAAAGTGGCTCCTTGTCAGGCTCTGGATAGATGGCTTCAACAGACATATCGACATCTGGCAAGAAAACAATGTGGTTGCGTGCAGATGGCTGATAGTTGAAAGCAGTGTGAAGCTTGATCAGACGCATGATCCATGGAGCATAGAACTTCAAGCCAAATATGTCAGATCCTGATGCAGCAAGTTGGCGGATGAAGAAATCTTGTGCATTGAAGCATTTGCCATGAAGAATATAGAAGACCAATGTCTTCATTGCACCTTCTAGCTTAGCCTTTGGAGAATGTCCTTTGATGGGCCAGAGAGTTCACCTTATGATGTGATAGATTGTGCGTGGCAGATACTCAAGGTCTTCAACAAATAATTCCGTAGGATATTCTGCATCTGGAGGCAATGGCTTCATCATACTGAGCATCTGGCTCATGTCGGGTTCTGGCTTGTGAAAGATGCTTTCCACAGCTGCAGTGTGAAGCTGACAACCAGGTTCATAGAGATCAGCTGGAGTGGGCAGGCCAGTAAGCTCAATGACATCAAATGCTTTGGCTTCATGATGGACATTTCCTGTCATCCACTCAAGGACCCAAGTCTTAGGATCCCTGTTGTAGCCTCTGATATGAAGAGTGGCGTAGAATTTAAGCAACAACTCTTCATTCCAGTGCTCCTTATCAGTGACGAAAGGCAGTAAGCCAGCCTCTCTGAAGCAATCTAGAGCTTCTTCAAAGCAGGGCAGGCCAGCTATGGCTTCAGTATCAAGGGGCATATGCGGAAATATGCAGGCTTGGTTGTACAGAATGCATGAATAATAGTTGCACTGCTGATAACTCCAGAACCGATCAGATGAAATCTTGGGCCTGGTGTAGGGGTTCTTATCGCAATCGAAGAAGGTGTTGTGTGCAATGAAGCCGTTGACATTGAAAGATCCTGGTGACGTGGCAGTACCTGGAAATCTGGGCAGTCTTGGCTTTGGCTTCTGAACCAGAGGCATGTGCTCGACATGGTAATCAAATTGAGGACCAGCAGCAGGTGGAGGAATCAGAATAGGCCATCTGATAGTGACAAGTTGGCCATAATTGTATGCTTGCTCGATGGTATGTGGCCTTGGAGGCGGAACAGGAGCAGTGGCATTGACTTTAGGCTGCAGATTTGTGTCAGGTGCGGCATGGACTTCAGCTGCTTCATGGGATTCATTGGCCACTGGTGCATTGCCCACTCTAGGCTCCACATTGACTTCGGCCATGACAACGTCATTGGCTTCAGGAATGTCATTTGTGGCAGCCTCAGGATTCTCACCCTCCACTTGAATAGCTGGAGGATCTGGCATAGACTGGTTCTCTTCATTAACTTCTTCTTGAGTTGCAGGGGGAGTAGCAACAGGCTCTTCTTCTTGTATTGCTCCGGCTGATGCAGCCGGAGGGTCTTCAGCAGCATTGGCTTCAGACACAGGGACCGTCACAGAAGGATTGTCTTCAGAGAACACTTGACGTGCCACTGAACTTGACAAGTTGGAGCCCTCTTCTATGATGGTGGTCATGGAGACAGTTGGCCTCAGGCCTTTGCGAAGCCGTTGGAATACGGGCGACGCCTTTGGTGATGGTGATGTTTCCATCTAGTTGTCATCATTGGACATGGGGCTGATGACGGGCACAAATGACGGTTGGGGTGTACTTGGTGAGTCTTGATGTGGGGTAGTTTGCTCGGGGCGATCAGCCCACGATGCATCTTGTGAGATCGGCGTCAAAGGACGACCAATACTGATAAGCTCACTGTTCGTTTGAACAGGCAATGATACCGATGGGCGCTCGATCTGAGGAAGAACAATGTCTTCAGTCGCGATGGGGTCGACGACTGGAACTTCTTGAGCTTCAGGAGCCTCTATGGAAGCAGGCTCATGAACAATCATTCGACGCTCTTGGTTTGCAGACGGAGGGGGAACAAAGTGTAAGTGCATCTAGTGCCACCCCTAGTTGGTTTTGGAGTATTGACGACAAAGTTGGTTGAGGGACTAATGCGTTTGTGAGAATTGCAGGATAACGCAGGTTGTGTCCCTCAATGATTCGGTTTACCTACCGGAGATGACCCCTAAAAATGTATGAAGACATTGAAGACAATGGTGGTGTGTGAAGATATTCACACTGAAGTCTATGACATGAGAAGACATTGAGTGAAGACTATGGAGTGCGAAGACTGAGTTGTTTTGCTGTTTCCTTTTCTTCTTTGTTGAGTCATAGGAACCACCGTACTGTTAAGTGGGGTCCAAGTGAACTAAGTCAGAGTGACTGAAGTGATGCTCAACCCAAATCCTATGTCTTCGAGCCAAGACAATGAGAGCAAATCTTATCCAGAGCTGGATGAGTCAGCTTTGCTTGTAGCCCAAGTAAAGTTGTTGTGCGTGTTTGAAATCTGACCGTTGGAACACGTGTCAGTTCCTTAGTGACCCAGGGTCATTTCGGACATATCAGGTCGGGTTGCCTTGTGGCTATAAATAGCCCACCCCCTACACCATAAATTGGTGGCTGCTCAGAGTTAGTTTACGGCTTTTGTTGTTTTGAGAGCAACCCACCTTGAAGCCTTTGAGAGAGAAATCCTTGCGAGGACAAAGCCCAAACACCCAGAGCCAAAGAGTGTTAGGCATCACTGAAGTCTTTCTGTCTGTGTGACCTGAAGACTTATTACATCCTCCAGCCGGTTAGGCGTCGCATTCTAAGCATCCAAGAGTCATTGTGGATTGCCGGGTGAACGAAGTCTGTGAAGGTTCGGAAGTCTACCTTGAAGACTTACCAGAGTGATTGGGCGAGGACGGTGTGTCCTTAGCTCAAGGGGAATAAGGTGAAGACACGGTCTTCTGAGTTGAATCTCAGCCTCCCTAACCAGACGTACAGTTGTCACAGCAACTGGAACTGGTCCAACAAATCCTGTGTCTTCAACAAGTGACTGCTTCTATCTCTTCCCTCATTTACTTTGAGTTTGTCTTCGTGAAGTTATTGCTTATCTGTCTTATCTGTTTGACTTCATTTCTTGACTACTATTGTTTATTGGCTTCATACTATCTTCCATCCTGATCCTTACTACCTTGCTGCTATTAGTCTTCGTACGTTAACACTATTGCATACTTGACTATGGCTTGCTTATTGTAGTTTATCTTCCGCTGCATATCAATTAGGTCGTTTCTATTGTTTGTCTTCGAAACTTCCACGTTTTGAAGACTTGGATAAAAATCGCCTATTCACCCCCCTCTAGTCGATAACTAGCACTTTTAATTGGTATCAGAGCAAGGTACTCCCTTTTTCTGTGTGATTCGGTTTAACCACCTGGAGTTTAGCCATGTCGACTGCAGGGATAATCAAAGTCGCCGCTGCTTGCCCCGTGTTCGATGGAATAGAATATCCCTACTGGAAGAATAAGATGCGCATGCATCTTGAAGCCATTGATGTCGACCTCTGGTATGTCGTCAAGAACGGTGTTCCAAAGACTGGTGAAGGTGTCACCCCTGCTGATGTCAAGAAGTTCATTCAACTGGACTCGACTGCAAAGAATATCATCTGTGGTCATCTGACCAAAGGACAGTATGGCTGTGTGAGTGCTCTGGAAACGTCAAAGCTAGTCTGGGACTGGCTATCCAAGGTCAACGAAGGCGTCTCTACCCAGAGAGACCAGAGGATCAGTGTTCTTCGCAATCTCTTCAACCGCTTCAAGAGAAACGACAATGAAAATGTCCAGCCCACGTTTGATCGCCTCACCGACATCACAAATGAGCTTCAGGCTCTCGGCGCCACTGAGATCACCAAGCATGAAATCGCCAAGACGCTACTGAGATCTCTTGACAGCTCCTTTGACACCCTTGCCCTCATGATACAAGAACGTCCTGACTTCAAGACTCTCGATCCGTCTGACATACTTGAGAGGCTCAACACACATGAGTTCCAGCTTTCTGAGAAAAGAGATATCTATGGCCCCAACTATGGCCGAACTCGTGCTTTGAAGGAAAAAGTTGTTTCCTCATCTGAAGAAGAAGAATCTTACTGCAGTTCTGATGATCCTGAAGACATTGGAAGGGAACTTGCTATGCTTGTGAAGAAGTTCTAGAAATTCACTAAGAAGAAGGGCTTCAGAAAGTCATCACGATCCAGTTCAAGAAATGATGAAGCTTCCACTCAAGACAACAAGAAGAGAACCTGTCACAAGTGTAAGAAGCCTGGGCACTACATCTCTGAGTGTCCTCAGTGGGAAAACGAGAAGAAGAAGAAGAAGAGCAAGGAATATGACTCTGATGACAAGAAGAAGAAGAAATCTTCAAAGTCTTCTTCCAAGTCCTCATCAAGGTCTTCATCTCATAAGAAGAGCTCATCTGGCAAAGCTCGTGCTTTTGTTGGCAAGGAAATGGATTCAGAGGAGGAGTCTGCTTCTGAGGAGGCGGAGGTGGAATCTGAAGCTGAGTCCGACTCTGGCATTGCAAGTCTGGCTCTAGCCACTGCCTACGTTGCCAAGTCCATCTTCAACACTGAAGACAATGACTCCCACACCAACGCTGATGATGACAAGGATGATCCTGCTCCCACCTTCTGCTTCATGGCATGCGGTGCCAAGGTAAAATCACGCGATGCTTACTTTCAAACATCAAGTGAAGATGACTCTGATTGTGAATCTAAACCCAGCTACAAAACACTTGCTAAAATTGCTACTGAACAACAAAGGGCTATGGAACATACTCAAAAACTATTAGACAAAAGCGATGACCTGTTGGACGCGGAAATGACACGTTCACAGTCCTTAGTTGAAGACATAAAAAATCTTCATGCTAAGTATCAAGAACTTGAAAGTCTTCATGAAACGCTCTCAACCTCTTATGAAAAGCTCTCCTATGATTATCTTCAAAGGAAGCAAGATCTTGAGAAATTGAAAGCGGCTCACGAAGATCTTCAAAAGGAAAATGTGTCACTTCACGCTCAACAGTTCAGTACCGCTCAGGAAGGATTTGAACCACCATGTTTAAAATGCATTGAGCGTGATAGCACTACCTCTGTTGCTGAATGTTCCACTGCTGCTACTGTTGCTCTGTCTTAAACTGCTAATGTGGTAACTAACCCCTTTGCTGAGGATACCACTACTATTGCTGATGAAAATGCTAGGTTGAAGACATTGCTTGAAACAGGGATGTATAAAAGTCTGAAAGGGCATCAGACACTTTGCGATGTCCTCAAAAAGCAGATTCTGAACCGAAACCCTAGGAAAGAGGGTGTTGGGTTCGATAGGAAAATGAATGTTGATGGTTCCTACTGGAAGCCTGAGCAGTATCCCAAAACCACATGGGTTGCTGCAAAGGAACCTTCAGTGGATCCATCCACCCTATCTGGATTTACCTGTGCTAATCCTATTATCATTGGTGAATCCTTTGATGCAAACTATAAACTGTTCAAAAATCAAAATGGTGAAGTATTTGCCAGGTACATTGGTACTAACTGCAGGAATGGACTGCCAATGAAGAAGATCTGGGTTCCCAAAAGCTGTCTTGAGAATCTTCCGGTGAATGTTGTCATGACACCACCTGTGAAGAAGACAAACCCCAGACCAAAGGCGTCACATGGTCCAACGGCTTCATACGGAAACAGGACTCACCTGAGTCACCCTAACGCCAATGTTTTGCAGGGAAATCATACTCAAACTTATGAATATGAGCGTGTGTCTTCAAACCGCTATGTTCATAGTACTAAGAACTTTTCTGCTTATTCATATAAGTATCATTCATCTCCTGCAAGGCTATTTGCTAGGGCTCCAAAGCCGAAATTCTCAGATGCTGCACTTAGACTCATTGCTTCTAAGCCACCCCTGAAGATGTGGGTGGTGAAGAAGAACTAACTCTCTTTTGCAGAACATGGTCTCCAGCCAGCAATCAAAGGCGTCTGATACTATTGCTGGGGACCTAAAACACAAAGAGACGCATGATAAAATGATCATATCATATATTTCACATGTGAATCGCTTACCAGTCATACTATGAGTCCTAACATTATGCTAAGTGCTGTGATAATCCATGTGTACATCAAATGCTTATGCTTCACAACATACCTTGTGAAGCCTATCCTCCTAACTGCACTGTAGGGTATGACACCTCGTGCTTCAGAATGGATTATGGACAGTGGATGCACTAATCATATGACTGGTGATTGAAGTCTTCTCATGGACTCAACCTTACGTCCATCCGACTAGAGTCAAATCACATTTGCTGACACTGGTAAAGGCAAGGTATTGGGTCTAGGTAGAGTTGCAATCTCAAAGGATCAACACATGGATAAAGTGATGCTTGTTGAATCCCTTGGATTCAACTTAATGTCTGTCTCGATGCTTTGTGACTTAAACATGATTGTGATATTCGGAAAATATCGTTGCCTTGTACTAATGGAATCTGACAAGTCTCTAGTCTTTGAAGGGTATAGGAAAGGTAATCTATACATGGTAGATTTCTCAGCAGGTCCACAACTTGCCGTATGTCTTCTTGCAAAAGCTTCAGAATGCTGGCTCTGGCATCGAAGGTTGGGACATGCTGGCATGAGGAACTTACACACTCTCGTCAAAAAGAAGCATGTCATAGGCATCGAAGGTGTCAAGTTCAAGAAAGATCATTTGTGTGGTGCCTGTGAAGCTGGAAAGATGACTAGGGCCAAGCATCCCTCGAAGACAATCATGACGACATCTCAACCCTTCGAGCTGTTGCACATGGACTTATTTGGCCCTACTCACTACTCTACCCTCACAACAACGGCGTGTCTCTATGGCTTCATCATTGTTGATGACTACTCAAGATATACATGGGTGCACATAATTCTCTACAAGACTGAAGTACAAGATGTCTTCAGACGTTTCGCTAATCGAGCAATGAAGAATTATGGCGTCAAGATCAAGCATATCAAAAGTGATAACGGCACTGAATTCAAGAACACCGGGCTTGATCTTTATCTGGATACAATGGGAATCACTCATGAATTTTCTGCTCCATACACACCTCAGCAAAACGGCATTGTAGAGCGCAAGAACAGAACCCTCATTGAGATGGCTTGAACAATGCTTGACGAGTACAAGACACCAAGAAAGTTCTGGCCTCAAGCTATTGATACAGCTTGTCACATCATCAACCGTCTCTACATCCATAAGCTTCTGGGTAAAACATCCTATGAGCTCCTTACTGGCAAGAAACCAAATGTCAGCTACTTCAGAGTCTTTGGTGCTAGGTGCTGGATCAAGGATCCCCATCACAAGTCAAAATTTGAACCCAAAGCTCACGAAGGTTTCATGCTCGGTTATGGAAAGGATTCTCACTCTTACAGAGTCTTCAACCTCTTCCACTACAAAATTGTTGAAACTGTGGACTTGCGATTTGATGAAACCAATGGTTCACAACGAGAGCTCCTGCCAAGCACATTAGATGAAGCTCCTTCCAGTGAATCTATCAAGCTGTTGGGAACTGGTGAAATCATGCCCTCTGAAGCACAGCCTGAAGAGGAACTTATCATTTCTGCACCAAACCAACCTGAAGACAATGCTCGGACCGAAGACAATCCTCCCAATGATGACAATGATCAGCATGAGCAAGGTCTTCGTCCAGTTCATCCTCGTGTTGCAAATGAAGTACAAATTGAGAAGATAATTGATAGCATCAACACACCTGGTCCACTTAATCGCTCAAGGGCGACACAGCTAGCAAATTTCTGTGGGCATTTTTCATTTGTATCAATATCTGAACCCAAGAAAGTTGCTGAAGCCTTTATGGAACCTGAATGGATTCAAGCCATGCAAGAAGAACTTCAACAGTTTAAGCTGAATAATGTTTGGGAACTTGTCAAGCGCCCTGACCCTCGCAAGCATAACATTATTGGCACTAAATGGATATATCGAAACAAGCAAGATGAGCATGGTCAAGTCGTCAGAAACAAAGCACGTCTTGTGGCACAAGGATATACTCAAGTTGAAGGAATTGACTTCGATGAAACATTTGCTCCTGTGGCTAGGCTTGAAGCTATTCGCATACTACTAGCCTATGCTAATCACCACAACATCTTGCTATATCAAATGGATGTGAAAAGTGCTTTCCTCAATGGCAAGATTGAAGAAGAAGTGTATGTTGCTCAACCACCTGGCTTTGAAGATCCAAAACATCCTGATATGGTGTACAAACTGAACAAAGCACTGTATGGCCTCAAACAAGCTCCTCGCGCTTGGTATGATACAATCAAAGACTTCCTGAAGAGCAAGGGCTTCAAACCTGGATCCCTCGATCCCACACTCTTCACGAAGACATATGATGGTGAACTGTTTGTATGCCAAATATATGTGGATGACATAATCTTCGGCTGCACCAATCAGAAGTATAGTGATGAGTTTGGATACATGATGCAAGAGCAATATCAGATGTCCATGATGGGTGAGCTGAAGTTCTTCCTTGGTCTTCAAATTCATCAGCAAAGAAATGGCATCTTCATATCTCAAGAAAAATATCTCAAAGACTGTCTGAAGAAGTTCGGCATGCAAGATTGCAAAGGGTACACGACGCCAATGCCAGCCAAACATCATCTTGGTCCCAACAACAATGGTAAAGGGTTCGATCAACAGGTATACCGCTCCATGATTGGTTCTTTACTTTAACTATGTGCATCTAGGCCAGATATTATGCCTACTGTTTGCATGTGTGCTCGATTCCAAGCGGCACCAAAGGAATCGCATCACTTAGCCGTGAAGCGAATTCTTAGATATTTGGATTACACCCCAACTCTCGGATTATGGTATCCAAAGGGCTCAAGGTTTGATCTGGTTGGATTCTCGGATGCTGATTATGCTGGTGACAAGGTAGATCACAAGTCAACATCAGGAACATGTCACTTTCTGGGACGATCACTTGTCTGTTGGTCTTCAAAGAAGCAAAATTGTGTATCGCTCTCAACTGCTGAATCTGAATACATTGCTGCTGGATCTTGTTGTGCTCAGCTTCTGTGGATGAAGCAAACTCTCAAGGACTATGGCATCGATCTGAAGCAAGTCCCTCTCTTCCGCGACAACGAAAGCGCCATCAAGATTGCCAACAATCCAGTTCAGCACTCGAAGACAAAGCACATTGAAATTCGTCATCATTTTCTCAAAGATCATGTCATGAACAAAGATATTGACATCATTCATGTCAACACTGAAGAACAACTGGCAGATATCTTCACAAACCCCTTGGATGAGAAAAAGTTTTGCAAGTTACGGTGTGAGCTAAATATCTTGGAATCCTCAAATGTCCTGTGATCAGGCACACATCCTAACACTTATGCATGTTGATGACTTAGATGTACAACACACGAAGTAAAGCATATCTTCAATCAATGAAGACTTACATTCTGAGTGTGAATACATTAACGTGGAATTTGACTTCGGAGCGCCACGATAATTGTGCGCCGTGTCTGGGTCTAATACTTCCTATACGGTGGGTAACGCCACCACCAAATTTCTTGGTTTGAAGTGTTTCACTCATGGCGTTATTGTTGAATATCTTCGCATATTGATTTGTCTTCAACTTTCAACTTATCTCCATGATTTACTTCACTATGTTGAGTTGATTGCTTTCTCACATATATATGTATACTAGTATTCTGTCCTCTACAGCATTCACTTATAGCTATGTCTTCATTGTTGAATCTTTTAAACTAAGTGAATGTGATCGGACCCTAATCTCTCTATGCTTACTATCTCAAACTCTATCTGTCCAAATCATATGCATTCTATTGAAACTGTCGAATGTCTTCTCTGCATCCTTGTCAGCAGAAGACACAGAGACAAAACATCAAGTCCTATTTAAATGATTCATCTTTATTGTCGATATCCGGAGAAGCCGGAACAACCATCCGACAAATTTGGCGGGCGTGGGAACGTGGGACAACTCTGAGTATGTTGCATGCTTGCCACGTGTCCCACGGATGTGAATAGGCAGGGGCACCTGCGTAATTGCGCTGTGCCACACACCTAATTATAAATACGTGTCCCCTGCGGTAAAGAAAATCTTCTTCCACCTCTCCACCTCGTCAAAACCCTAGCGCCACCACTAGCTCTCGACGACGCCGGCGACGAAGCGCTTAGCTGCCGCGACTTCTCCGACGCCGTCCTCACGCCGGCCGCGGGCATCGTCCTCTCCGCCGCTGCCATAGGTGTCCTCCGTCGCCAAGTTAGGGCACGGTGGATTGAACTGCTCGGTCTCCTACTCATCCGATCTAGCAGTTCTTCGTGTGGTAAATATAACTCTATTTTTACCAGCTTTTTGATCCTCAATGATTCATCCAATTTACCAAAATTGGTTTCTGTCTATACAAAGTTAGATCTATTCTATCTGCATCTCATACTGCCTAGAATATTTACTTAAGCTTCACGTCAAGTTAGATTCCTCACTTGTACTTATTCACGGATTCGTACAAATCTGGAACCGACTCACAACATATAAGTGAATGTCTTTGCAACATGAGGTCAATGTCTTCAAACTGATTTATCTTCCAAATCTTCTGAGAATGCATATGACCTCTTCCCCTTCCCTCGCATCTCTAATGCTGTCACAGGTACATGTCCATGGGAGAATCCCTAGGTTCTCATAGTCTGCATTCGTTTGCAGAATTCTTACAGCAACACATTGATTCTCCTGAAGCCAGTTCCTGTTTGACCTGCAAGCGAAAGCCTTTGAACATATTGTAACCGTTCAGTTTGAAGTTCATGGCTGCATAGAAATTAGTAAGGAAGGGTGGCAGACATCGTCATGGGGGGGCTTCAAAGGATCTGCCAGATTGTAACGCCCGGATAATCATGCTACAGTAAACTCACGTTGATGGTGCCACGTCACCTCTGTCACTATAGTTAATCTCGGGTTAATTCAAAGCTGTTTCGAAATTCAAATTCAAATCTATGATAGCAATAAAAGTTTTCAAAAATTTAAAACTAAAATGTTCGGGGGTTGCCAAATATTGCATCGGTAATTATCGTGAAATAAACACATTTTTATAAAAGTCCTAAATAATTTAAAATTATTTAAAACAGAAAAGTAAATAAATAAAAGAAAAGAAAATACAAAAGAGAAAAAACTAAGCTAACAAAAAAAGAGAAAGAGAAGCCCCCCCCCCCTGCTGGACCACGGCCCAGCTGGCCATCGCGCCAACCAGGCCGGCCCAGGTCGGCCCCCACGTCCTCTCCCTTATCCACTCACCCCCCCCCCCACGTTCCACCGACACCCCCCACTCCACCCACTAGCCCCCCCTCCTCTCGCCCGATCTGGATCAGGATCCACAGGAGACCACCGCCGTCCCCCCCCCCCGATTCACCCAACGCCGGCGCTCCGCCGGCCCCCACCCGCATCGCCGCCGTCGCCTCGTCCCGTCACCAACCCCGAGGCCGCCGGATCGATCCGCGCCGCCCCTCGCCGATTGGGCGCCGCCGCCCGAAGCCCACGCAACCACCGCCGAACGCCTCCTCGTCCTCCTCCTCGCCGGTCCTCCCCGACCGCCCCCGAGCCCACTGCCCCGTTGCCCTACTCCCCCCCGTGAGCTCCCCCTTCGCCCTCCTCTCCCCCTAGGTCGCCTCGGCCGTCGTCGCTCGACGCGCTCCGGCGCCACCGTCGCCCGCGCCGGGCCGTCCCGCCCCCGACCTCTCCCCTCTCCCCCTCGCTCACTCACTCACCCCGCTCAGCCCCTGGTCGTGCTCTGGCACCACCGACCGCGCCCTCGACCCCGGCCCTCCCTCTCTCTCCGTCTCGCGCGCACTCGCCCTGACCGGCGTGCCTCCGCCCGCGCCGGCCTCGTCTTGCCCCGGACGGCGTCGCCCTCCGCCCTGGCCGTCGCCCTGCCTTGCCTCGCCTCGGCCACGCCTCACGCCCGAGGCCAGCGCCCGGGCTCGCCCCGTCGGGCGCTCGCGCCCGCACCCGCCGTCGCGCCCTGGCGCCCTGCTGCTTCCCCCCTCGGCGTTTCCCCTCCGGTGGCCGCCCGGCCATGCCCCGGTCCTCCTCGCCCGCCGATTTGGGCGAACGCCCAGTCGGGCGCCGCAACGCCCGACCCGCTAGCCCCCCCCCCCCCCCGGGCCACCGACTAGGGGGCCCCGCCCCATAACGTTTTTAGAATAAAAAGAATAAAAATATATATTAAATGAATAAAAAAATAATAATTAAAAAAATTAAAATGTTAATTAATTAATTAATTAAGTTAATTAATCCTGATTAGATAACCTAATCACTAATTAAATTAACTAATCTGTAATTAAACTAAACAGAGAATGACAGGTGGGTCCCACTGGACCCACATGTCAGGTTGACCAAGTCAACTCTGTTGACTGCTGACGTCAGCATGACATCATGCTGATGTCATAAATCTATTTTCGAATTAAATTAAATAATTAATTAAATTTCAGAAATTAATAAAATCTTTAGAAAATCATATCTTTTAATCCGTAACTCGGATTAAAATATTTTCAACATGAAAGTTGCTCAGAACGACGAGACGAATCCGGATACGTAGTCCGTTCGTCTGCCACACACCCCTAACCTATCGAACCCGCAACTTTCCCCCTCCGGCTCTTCTGCCCGAAAACACGAAACCCCGGGGATATTTTCCCGGATGTTTCCCCCCTTAACCGGTACCACCTCATACCACGTTAGGGCACGCCTAGCATCGTTACTAGTCTTGTCTTGCATCGATATGCATCTGTTTACATGGTATTCATTGTTTCTTCCCCCTCTTCTCTCCGGTAGACTACGAGACCGACGCTGCTGCTGCCCAGTTCGACTACGGAGTTGACGACCCCTCTCTCTTGCCAGAGAAACCAGGCAAGCCCCCCCCCCCTTGATCACCAGATATCGCCTATTCTACTCTATACTGCTTGCACTAGAGTAGTGTAGCATGTTACTGCTTACCGTTATACCTATCCTGATGCATAGCCTGTCCTTGTTACTACTGTTGTTACCTTACCTACAATCCTATATGCTTAGTATAGGATGCTAGTATTTTCATCTGTGGCCCTACATTCTTGTCCGTCTGCCGTGCTATACTATTGGGCCGAGATCACTCGGGAGGTGATCTCGGGTATATACTATATACTTATACATGATACATGTGGTGACTAAAGACGGGTCGGCTGGTGGAGCACCCGCGAGTGGATCTTTGTGGCGGAGCGACAGGGCAGGTTGAGACCGCCTAGGAGAGAGGTGGGTCTGGCCCTGTTCGGCGTTCGCGGATACTTAACGCGCTTAACGAGATCTTGGTATTTGATCTGAGTCGGCTACGAGCCTATACTCACTAACCAACTACGTGGGAAAGATATGGGCACTCGGCGTCGTGGTATCAGCCGAAGCACTTCGTGACGCCAGCGACTGAGTGGCGCGCGCCGGATTGGAACGTAAGCCTGCTCTTGTATTAAGGGGGCTAGTTCTGCTTTCGGCCGCGTACGCAATGTGCAGGTGTGCTATGGGCGATGGGCCCAGACCCCTGTGCGCTTAGGTTTAGACCGGCGTGCTGGCCTCTCTGTTGAGCCTAGGTGGGGCTGCGACATGTTGATCTTCCGAGGCCGGGCATGACCCGGGAAAGTGTGTCCGGCCAAATGGGATCAAGCGTGTTGGGTAAGTTGGTGCACCCCTGCAGGGAAGTTAATCTATTCGAATAGCCGTGATCTTCGGTAACAGGACGACTTGGAGTTGTACCTTGACCTTATGACAACTAGAATCGGATACTTAATAAAACACACCCTTCCAAGTTCCACAGACAACCCGGTGATCGCTTTTCCACAGGGCAACGAGGGGAGGATCGCCGGGTAGGATTATGCTATGCGATGCGCCCGGAGATGCTACTTGGAGATGCTACTTGGAGATGCTACTTGGAGATGCTACTTGGAGGACTTCAATCTACTCTCTTCTACATGCTGCAAGACGGAGGCTGCCAGAAGCATAGTCTTCGACAGGATTAGCTATCCCCCTTTTATTCTGGCATTCTGCAGTTCAGTCCACCGATATGGCCCTTTACACATATACCCATGCATATATAGTGTAGCTCCTTGCTTGCGAGTACTTTGGATGAGTACTCACGGTTGCTTTTCTCCCTCTTTTCCCCTTTCCCTTCTGCCTGGTTGTCGCAACCAGATGCTGGAGCCCTGGAGCCAGACGCCACCGTCGACGATGATTCCTACTACACTGGAGGTGCCTACTACTACGTGCAGCCCGCTGACGACGACCAGGAGTAGTTAGGAGGATCCCAGGCAGGAGGCATGCGCCTCTTTCGATCTGTATCCCAGTTTGTGCTAGCCTTCTTAAGGCATACTTGTTTAACTTATGTCTGTACTCAGATATTGTTGCTTCCGCTGACTCGTCTATGATCGAGCACTTGTATTCGAGCCCTCGAGGCCCCTGGCTTGTATTATGATGCTTGTATGACTTATTTTATTTGTAGAGTTGTGTTGTGATATCTTCCCGTGAGTCCCTGATCTTGATCGTACACATTTGCGTGCATGATTAGTGTACGATTGAATCGGGGGCGTCACAAGTTGGTGCCAGATGATCTTGCAGAAATCTACAAAACAGATCCTGAAGAAGATTACAATCAGCGCAAGACTCGAATCCAATGGATTCGACGCTATTGGGCTGAACAATGGTTCAAGTACAAGTTCGTCACCCAGGAGTACGCTGAGAAGAATGCTATCAAGAGTCCTTGGGGTGATATTCTCTATCAAGGCCTTCCCCCCAAGAACAAAGTTGAAGCCATTGCGCAAGAATTCTATCCTTGCATGGTCCGTGGACCACAGCCTGAAGATGCCGACCCATCCTCATTGCTCTGGTGTCGCGATGATGATCTCTTCAAGCGCAACTTCTAGTTTTCACAGGCTTCAGCAAAGGAAAACAAGAAGTCATGGGGATTAGACTTCAATCCTGGTCCCTCTGCTCCCCGCAAAGATGGCACACATGAAGTTGAAGAAAACAGAATTGGCCCCTTTGCAAACCTTGATGGCCTCATCTCATATGTCATGGTACAAGGTGCCAAAGTGGATCATTCTGACAATGATGCTGATTCTGATAAAGCCCCAGCCCCTCATCCAAGGCCGCAGAAGCCAAAGAAGATTAAGGCTTCATCATCAGTTGCACCTCTAAAAGCTTCTCGTGTGAAGCCACTGGCCACTGCACCTCCTGAAGCCAGTGTGTAGTCTGAAGATCTTTCCTGCATGTCCAAGAAGACGGAGAAGAAAAAGAAAATCGTCAAGAGTACTGATCAGGCTCTGACTCCTGCTGCTATTCTGCATGAAGACCCATTGATCTGTCCAGTGATGACGATCTTGCAGATGATGCTCTTGAGAAACTGATAAAGAGCAAGGAAGAAGCTGAGATCTTCAACAACTTGCCTCTCTTTGATGTGCCCGTCATCCATAATTTTATTGATGAATGGTTTGACACATTAAATCTCAGCTTTGATGACTTGCAACTTCCAATTGGCCTCAGCGTCGCCTTCAATGGCGCCATTGCTTCTGAGCTATCTATTGCTCAGCGCATCATCGAACTGAAGCACAAGATTGACTATGAAAAGGCTCAGTTTAAGAAGCATGTGGCCAATCTCAGTGTGCAAGATGTCAAGAACTTCAAGATCATGCTACACGAGCTCAAAGAGGCGTTTCACAAGAAGCGTGAAGAAGCTAGAGGCTCTCGTGAGCGCATGAAAAATCTAGCTGACAAGTGTGTGTTTGCCTACAATGAGGCTGAGAAGCGCAAGGCTCTTGGTCGTCCTGGCATCGACCCCAGGATGGCTGCAAAGAAGAAGAAGAAATCGACTGTCCAACCTGCATCTTCAAGGCAGGATGAACCTCGCATTATCTTCCCAAGCAGCATGGCTGGCTCAAAGCCAAAAGTCACGTCAACCGCTTCAGAACAGAAGAAGACGAGGGCTGCAGAGGCTGAAGCCAAAAAAAGGAAAACCTCCGAAGCCTCTGATGCTGCTCCCTCCAAGAAAAAGCGCAAGACCAAGAAGAATCGGGCTGCTCCCACAGAGCCCCTTGTTGTTGAACCCATCTCAGTGGTTCGTCCTGCATCCGCTACCTAAGAACTTTGCATGACTGTTCATGAGCCTGCTTCCACAGAGGCTCCTGAAGCTGAAGAGATTCCAGCAGTCGATCCCATCACTGCTGAAGACATTGGTCATCATGACAATGTTGAAGATGATGAAGTTCTTCCTCAAATTGAATACAATGTGGTATCATCGCCTGTTCATACGAACAGCGAAATCATCAACATTGGTCGTCCTCTGACGCCAATTGCTCAGGATGCTTCATGGGCTGATCGCCCGCAAGAACAAGATTCCCCCCAGTACTCCCCAACAACAACAAGTCACACCATCCGTGCAAATTGAAGAGGATGAGGACCTGCCCACTCCATCTCCGAAGGCGTCGCCTGTTCTACAAAGGCTTCGCAAAGGACCAAGGCCTCAAGCCCCTCTTCCGAGCGTTCCAGAAGGAGAAGTGCACCATCAACCTGTTGCACGTCAAGTGTTTTCAGAAGCCACTCCTGATGTGAATGTCTCTGAGTCTGAAGCACCAGTTGCTGAAGACAATCCGGCTGCATCAGCCGATGACGAATGTCAAGAAGAACGTGTCCCTACTCTCCCCATTCCTGAAGAAGAAGTTCATGAAGTGAACATGTCTGTGCCTGACCCTCCAGCTCAGCAAGTGGAGGTTGAAAACCTTGAGGCTGCCACCACCAACACCAATGAAGCCAATGACATAGTCATGGCTGAAGCCAATGTGGAGCCTGTCCCAAGCACCATACCAGAAGTCAATGCTGACAATGTTCCTGAAGCTTCTATTGTGCAGCCCGAAACCACTGTTGCTGCCACTGCTCCTGTTCCGCCACCAAGGCCCTATACAATCGAGCAAGCATACAACCATGGCGAGCTAATCATAGTAAGATGGCCCGTTCTGGTCCCTCCGCCTAATGTCTCTGGTCCTCAATTTGACTATCACATTGAGCATAGGCCTCAGGTCCAGAAGCCAAAACCAAGACTGCCAAGGTTTCCAGGTACTGCCACATCTGTCGGGTCTTTTAATGCAAATGGCTTCAAGAGCCACAACACATTCTTTGACAGCTCCAAGAACCCCTACTAAAGGCCAATAATATCATCAGATCGGTTCTGGAGTCATCAGCAACGAAGCTATTACTCATGTGTTCTGTATGATCAAGGGCGCATTCTCCCTCATATGCGCCTCAACACTGAAGCCATTACTGGACTGCCCTGCTTAGAAGAAGCACTTGACTGCTTTCGTGATGCTGGCCTGCTCAATTTTATCACAGACAAAGAACATTGGAATGAAGAGTCTATTGCTTCAATTCTATGCTACACTCCACATTCGCGGTTATAACAGAGATACAAAGACATGGGTTCTCGAGTGGATGACAGGAAATGTTCATCATGAAGCCAAAGCTCTCGACATCATTGAGCTTACAGGCCTATCCACTCCCGGAGAGCTCTATTAACCTGGTTGTCAAAACCACCGCAATGCTCTGGAGAGCATCTTCCATAAGCCTGAACCCAATATGAGCCAGATGTTGAGCATGATGAAGCCTTTTCCACATGATGCTGAATATCCAAAGGAGTTCTTAATTGATGACCTTGAGTATCTGCCGCGCACCATATATCACATCATCAGGCGGACTCTATGGCCTATCAAAGGACATTCATCAGCTGCAAAACTTGAAGGAGCCATGAAGACATTGGTCTTTTACATTCTCAATGGCATTAGCTTCAATGCGCAAGATTTCTTCATCAGGCAACTGGCTGCATCTAGATCTGACCTCTTCGGACTGAAATTCTATGCTCCATGGGTCATGCGCCTCATCAAGCGACACTCTGCTGTCAACTATCAACCATCTGCTCGCAATCATGTGATTTTTCTACCAGAGGTTGATATGTCAGTTGAAGCCATATGCCCTGAACCTGCCAAGAAGCCTCTTTGTCTTCAGAATGCTGAACATCAAAGCTTTACTCAGCCTATGGAAGGAGTCCAAGCTATCACGTGTGTCTATCCGGTGGCTGGAAATATTCGTCTACCTCATCATGCATCAACTGAAGCTACTGCAAGCACAATTGCTCAAAGGCCTCGGAAGCTCTCTCGGGTCCTAAATGACCGAGAACTTCTTATGGCCCTGCATCAGAAGCAAGATAAGCATCATTTTTGGCTCAAGCGTCAGATGCAAAGCCTCTTGGTGGATGTAAATCGCATTCGCAACCTTGCCACCAAGAATGCTTTTGTCGCTCATGAAACTTGTTGGCGATCATGGAAGAGTTTGACCCTGCTCAGTGCTGAAGCAGATCTTCAAGACGATGGCTTCACTGAAAGATTCAAGTTTGACTCCACTCCTCCACGGAATGCTGTCCTACGAAGAACTCCATGCCACGCCCAATATGCGACCCTATCCAAAAGGAACTCAAAGGTCCCACCAAGGATAGACCCGCATATTGAAACGCTTTTGCAAGGTGGATATCATTACATCAACATTACATAATAGATGGGGATACATACATAAGGCATACAAAGCCACACGAATACAACATCACAATACGTCAGAGCATCATCCGACTATGGATGAAACACAAACAGAAACTCAAACGACATCCACCCTGCTAGCCTAGGCTGCCGACCTGGAACCTATCCCCTGATCGAAGAAGAAGCAGAAGAAGAACTCAACGCAAGCAAGCATCGCTCTCACGTCATGATCATCGCAAAACCTGTACCTGCAACTGTTGTTGTAGTAATCTGTGAGCCACGAGGACTCAGCAATCCCATTACCATGGGTATCAAGACTAGCAAAGCTTAAAGGGAAAGGAAGGGGTAAAGTGGTGAGGCTGTAGCAGCGACTAAGCATAATATGGTGGCTAACATACGCAAATAAGAGCGAGAAGAGAGCAAGCGGAACGGTCGTGAAGCTAGCAATGATCAAGAAGTGATCCTGAACTCCTACTTACGTCAAACATAACCCAAAGACCGTGTTCACTTCCCGGACTCCGCCGAAAAGAGACCATCACGGCTACACACGCGGTTGATGCGTTTTAATTCGGATCTGGTGTCAAGTTATCTACAACCGGACATTAACAAATTCCCATATGCCTATAACCGCAGGCACGGCTTTCGAAAGATTATACCCTGCAGGGGTGTCCCAACTTAGCCCATGACAAGCTCTCGCGATCAACGAAGGAATAGACCTTCTCCCAGGAAGACCCGATCAGACTCGGAATCCCGGTTTACAAGACATTTCGACAATGGTAAAACAAGACCAGCAAAGCCGCCCAGATGTGCCGACAAATCCCGATAGGATCTGCACATATCTCGTTCTCAGGGCACACCGGATTGTCCAAACTTCCGGTAGGCCAGCCTAGAGTTGCCCCTGGTGGCCACCGGCGGTTGACAGGTTGCACCAACACTCATGACGAGCACTGGCCCGGGGGGGATAAAATAAAGATGACCCTCGAGAGCGCGACTCCCAAGGGAAAAAGGGCTAGGTGGGGCAAATGGTAAAACCAAGGTTGGGCCTTGCTGGAGGAGTTTTATTCAAAGCGAACTGTCAAGGGGGTCCCATAAATCACCCGACCGCGTAAGGAATGCAAAATTCGGGAACATAACACCGGTATGACGGAAACTAGGGCGGCAAGAGTGGAACAAAACACCAGGCAAAAGGTCGAGTCTTCCACCCTTTACCAAGTATATAGATGCATTAATAATATTGTGATATCCCAACATAAATCCTCTCCACCATGGAGAAATCTTCAACTTCACCTGCAACTAGCAACGCTATAAGAGGGCTGAGCAAAGCGGTAACATAGCCAAACAACGGTTTGCATAGGAAAGGTGTCAAAGGTTAGAGGTTCATGGCAATTTGGGATGGCTTGAGTGAGCAAAAGATAGGTAACACAGCATAGCGATAGAACGAAGCAACTAGCATAGCAATGATAGTAGTGAGATCCAGGGTAGCGGTCATCTTGCTGAAATCCCGCTAGGAAGAAGAACGAGTCCATGAAGGAGATGAAGCCACGAAGAAGAACCAAGCGTAGACGAACGAATCCTCACGATCGCAACGGAAACATGAACTATTGAAAAGAAGCACACAACATGGTAAACACACCACACATGAACAAGGCATGATGCACTGCAAGCATGATGCAAGACAAGACTACATGAAGCTACTCATGGCAAGAGATGATGCAAACAAGAGCAACACATCAAGGCAAGTTTAAATGAGGCCGGGAACAACATATAACAATTCCGGTAAGTCCTCATATGCATATTTCGAAATTGGTCCAGATCTGAATAAACATTATGTTCAAGTAGTTAAACATCAAGTTAAGATGCACAACGATGATCTACACGAGATTCTAGTCAAGTTACATATAAAGTTCATTTAGTTCGGAGCTATGGCCTAGAAGATATGAGCAAAACAAGTTAAACATGGCATTGATGCAAAATGCATACAAACATCAAGCAAACACCTCAAAACAAGGATGCAACATGATAATATGAAGCTACATGCAAAATCGAGCAAGTTTCATATAAAGCACACTCAAAACGGAGCAACGGTTCAACACATGCACACTATACAAGTTTAAAGGACAAGCTGTCCAAAACAGCAACTAAGCATATTGCAAGCATCAAAACAACATGCTACAGCACCACAACATAATAACAAAAGGCATGGGCATGATGTACAGGTAAAGCACAACACAACATGAACACTGAGCTATCTCCAGAAATCACTAGAACATGCTCAAACACACATGGTAAGATTGCAAGTTATAATAATTTCAGACTCTGCAGAAAATAACATCATGATGCAATGTTTAGAGCTATCAAACAACATGTTACAGGAACTTATAATGGAAAACAAAGGCATGGCATGAATCTACTAATTGCATAGATCAAAAGACCCTTACTGACCATAAGCCAAAAAGGATCATAAAATATGATGGCACCCACGTAAACATAGCAAGTTATTATTACAGATTCATACATGGCAGGAACATAATTATGAAGGCATGTAGATGAGCTTGTGCAACTCACTACAGAGCAATACATGGCATGGCAAGGCAACCAACAGTAAGAAGGCATGTTTGTGAAGCTAAGCATGGCAAGAGCAAGGTCATAGGATGCATGGAACACTAGGAAAACACATGGCAACAACTGAACTTAATGTTAACAGGCTGACAACAACATTATCAAGCAACTTTGGAGTAAGATATGAACAAGCTACAACAAGCTATAATTGCAACCAGGGGCATGGATGGATAGAGTATGACATGTAGATCAAAACATATTTAGTGATCATCTCCAGATTATGCATAGAATGATTAGTAGCAACATGTTTACATAGCATCACGAAATAACAGATTCAGCCCAGCAAAACAATAATAGCATGTACCCTATTTAACAAGCTTGAATCACTCACCACAAGTCATTGCATGACAAGATAAGCCTAGCATCATCAAGAAGACATGTTTGTGAAATAAACCAAGGCAAGAACAAGTCCATAGCATGCAAGGATCAACTATAACAACCTTGGAAAAATTGAATAACATGTAAACAATCTGCCAGGAAACATTTTGAAGCAAAAGTAGAGCACGAAAATGACATGCTAGACTACTCCATAATTGCAAGAAAGGGCAGGAATGGATAGACAATAACCTATTGTTCAAAACACCCTTACTAAAGTATCTCAAAATATGCATGGATCTCTTTGTGGCATCAAGTTTACATGGCATGAAAATAACAGCAGAACAGGGACTAAAATTAGCAACATCATGATGCCTAGTTTGCATGCTTGTGCTAGTCACCACATTGATCACAAAAATACATGGCATACACCACTCTAAAGATGGCATGGCATAGATCAAAACACATGTAGACATCAACCTCATAGGATGCACACATCAATCATGGCAAAAATGACAAAAGAGCTCGTTCTGATAACAGACAGCAGAAAAAATCATGAAGCACTCTTGCAACAATGATTCAGGCATCTAGATGACCTCAAATGAATATGATGCAATGGAATGAAATGATGTACTCGTTGAGACGAACAATTTGACATATTACACGCACGAAACGGAGCTACGGATGCAGAGATATGATGCGTCGAACATGCCATGATAATTACAAAAATCTATGACTTAGTGGATTCGGGGTCAACCTCTGGATCTGCACGGTTTACGAGGATCACCGGAGTGGTTCGCCTGAGAAGAAGCAGACGGCGGCCGGAGCTCGTGGGCTCGTCGGAGAAGCGCGGTTCGCCGGATCCGGCCCTCCCGCGGCCGGATCTGGCAGGGGCGGAGGAGAGGAGGCGCAGGGGCGCGCGGCAGGGCGCGACCGGGCCGGGACGCCGGCGAAGGCGGCGAGGTGCCACCGCGGCGGCCGGAGGGCGCAGCGGAGAGGACGGAGCTGGCGGCGAGGGGCGACTCCGGCGGCGGGGCCACGGGCGGGACGGCGGCGACGCGCATCCGGGGCCGGTCGGACGCCGGGCGGCGGCGGAGGGGCGCGCCGGCGGGCAAGGACGGCGGAGGGCGCGGTGAGGGCAGGCGGCGGAGGCTCCGGCGGCGCAGCTGGGAGGCGCGCGGGCGCGGGGGCGAGGCGCCCGGGCGGTGGCGGGGTCGGGCCCGCTCCGGCCCACGGCGGGCCACGCGCGGGCTCAGCGGGCCGCGCGGTGGAGGGGAGCGAGGTGGAGGCGCGGACGATGACGTGGCGGTCTCCCGTTGGCTGGGACGGCGGCGAGGGTGAGGTGGCACGACCTGATTGGTCCGAGTGATGTGGAGGTTGGACATGTCCGGCGGGGGCTGGACATGTCCGGCGCGCGAGGGGAGCGGGGCTAGGGTTTCGTCTGCGAAAATGGACGGGGAGGACATTTTTATAGGCAGAGGGAGCTAGGAGAGTCCAAATGAGGAGCGGTTTTTGGCCACGCGATCGTGATCGAATGACCGAGAGCATGGAGGGGAGTTAGATGGGTTTTGGGCCAGTTTGGAAGGGGTGTTGGGCTGCAAAGAGAGAGGGGCTTCACGGTTACCCGGTTAACCGTTGGAGTACCAAACGACCTCCAAATGGCACGAAACTTGACAGGCGGTCTACCGGTGCTATACCAAGGCCGCTTGGCAAGACTCGGTCCATTCCGAGAACGTTCAGCACCCACTCACAACGAGAGGCAAAAGGGGAACGCCGGAGGACATAGGAGCACCGGATTGCAAAACGAACAACAGGGAAAATGCTCGGATGCATGAGACGAACACGTATGCAAAATGAAATGCACATGATGACATGACAAAATGCAACACGCAAACAAATGACATGGCAACGACGGCGAATAACTGGCAGACACCTGGCACATCGGATCCGGGGCGTTACACTCCATCTCTTGAAGACTCTAACTATTCTTCCTCCGCGGTAACTGTCAATGCCAATGTGATCGATGATGAAGACGATGCAACTTCACCGCCTCCTACTTCTGCACGCATCGACACTGCACCAAGTTCGTCTGCATCGCCAACCAACAACGACAACCCTGTTGTTTCACCTACTCATCAAGAGGACGAGTAGATGCTCTATGTCTTCAAACCTTTTTGGTCATTACTGACAAAAGGGGGAGAAGCATATGAGTTGATAGTCTTCAAGCAGGTTCATATGGGCGGTTGCTTTATATTTTTGCCTAGTGCTTACAACTCTTGCTTTTGATACACTTCGTTCTTTGAGTTGTAACACTTAAACTTGATGGTCGTCTGCTACTTATTTGCGTTTCCACGTGCGATGATAACTTCCGCACTTAGATCATTCTGAAGACGTCCATTTCTCATTATGCATGTCATTTTCTTAGCCATATCATTTCATGCATGATGAATTATCTTCATAAGTTGAAGAGGATCTCCACAAGTACAACCTGCCATGTGCATTTGCATTCCAAAAGCAAAATATTTATATGCACATCTTCAGGGGGAGCCCTTGCCACTTATGAAGACAATACACTATCCTTTACAATTTCACATACTTCTTTCCTGTTGAAAACTTCAACCAGTTTGTCATCAATCACCAAAAAGGGGGAGATTGTAAGTGCATCTAGTGCCACCCCTAGTTGGTTTTGGAGTATTGACGACAAAGTTGGTTGAGGGACTAATGCGTTTGTGAGAATTGCAGGATAACGCAGGTTGTGTCCCTCAATGATTCGGTTTACCTACCGGAGATGACCTCTAAAAATGTATGAAGACATTGAAGACAATGGTGGTGTGTGAAGATATTCACACTGAAGTCTATGACATGAGAAGACATTGAGTGAAGACTATGGAGCGCGAAGACTGAGTTGTTTCGCTGTTTCCTTTTCTTCTTTGTTGAGTCATAGGAACCACCGTACTGTTAAGTGGGGTCCAAGTGAACTAAGTCAGAGTGACTGAAGTGATGCTCAACCCAAATCCTATGTCTTCGAGCGAAGACAATGAGAGGAAATCTTATCTAGAGCTGGACGAGTCAGCTTTGCTTGTAGCCCAAGTAAAGTTGTCGTGTGTGTTTGAAATCTGACCGTTGGAACACGTGTCAGTTCCTTAGTGACCCAGGGTCATTTCAGGCATATCAGATCAGGTTGCCTTATGGCTATAAATATCCCACCCCCTACACCATAAATTGGTGGCTGCTTAGAGTTAGTTTACGGCTTTTGTCATTTTGAGAGCAACCCACCTCGAAGCCTTTGAGAGAGAAATCCTTGCGAGGACAAAGCCCAAACACCCAGAGCCAAAGAGTGTTAGGCATCACTGAAGTCTTTCTGTCTGTGTGACCTGAAGACTTATTACACTTGAGGACTGTGTATCCTCCAGCCGGTTAGGCGTCGCGTTCTGAGCATCCAAGAGTCATTGTGGATTGTCGGGTGAACAAAGTCTGTGAAGGTTCGGAAGTCTACCTTGAAGACTTACCAGAGTGATTGGGCGAGGACTGTGTGTCCTTAGCTCAAGGGGAATAAGGTGAAGACACGGTCTTCTGAGTTGAATCTCAGCCTCCCTAACCAGACGTACAGTTGTCACAGCAACTGGAACTGGTCCAACAAATCTTGTGTCTTCAACAAGTGACTGGTTCTATCTCTTCCCTCCTTTACTTTGAGTTTGTCTTCGTAAAGTCATTGCTTATCTGTCTTATCTGTTTGACTTCATTGCTTGACTACTATTGTTGATTGACTTCATACTATCTTCCATCCTGATCCTTACTACCTTGCTGCTATTAGTCTTCGTACGTTAACACTATTGCATACTTGACTATGGCTTGCTTGTTGTAGTTTATCTTCCGCTGCATATCAATTAGGTCGTTTCTATTGTTTGTCTTTGAAACTTCCACGTTTTGAAGACTTGGATAAAAATCGCCTATTCACCCCCCTCTAGTCGATAACTAGCACTTTCACAAAGGCAAGGGGTTCAACAACAAGGGGCTCTGTAGGAGCAGCCCGATCTCTCTTCTTGGTTTTTCTCTTCTTAGGGGGCGGTGCTTCATCAGTGGTGCACTTGGTTTTTTGCTTCCTGGCTTCGGCTTCAGCTGCCTTGGTTTTCTTCTGTTCAGAAGCCACTGAAGGAGCCTTGGGCTTCGAGCCGTGCATGCTGGCAGGGAAGACAATGTGCGGTTCTTCCTGCCGTGGTGCTTCAATGTTGGCTTCAGATGACTTCTTTTTCTTGGCAGCCATTGAGGGGTCAATGCCAGGGCAGCCAAGTGCTTTGTGCTTTTCAGCTTCATTGTAGGCTTGAACGCATTTGTCTGCGAGTGCATTCATGCGCTCTCTTGAGCCTTTGGCTTCCTCGCGTTTCTTCCGAAACGACTCCTTGAGGTCATTAAGCATCACCTTGAACTTTTGCACATCAGCCACATTCAGTTTGGCTACATGCTTCTTGAACTGTTCCTTCTCAAAGTCTATCTTTCGCTTCAGTTCAACTATGCGCTAAGCCAGAGCAAGCTCGGGAGCAATGGCACCTTGGAAAGCAACGCTGACGCCAATGGGGAGCTGAAGGTCATCAAAGCTGAGATCTTGATTATCAAACCACTCATCAATGAAGTTCTTCATAATGTTTACATCAAAGAGGGGCAGATCATTGAAGATCTCCGCCTCTTGCTTGCTCTTGATCAGCTGCTCCAGAGCATCTTCACCAAATTATTCATCTGAAGACAAGTCAATAGGTTCAGATTCATTCCTCAGAATGGCTGCAGGCGTCAGTGCATGACTCAGTTGTTGAGCTGGTGTCTTCTGTGGCTTCTCACGCCTCATGGAGATGCGAGAGAGATCTTCAGAGTTATTGCTGGGAGCACAAGGGGCAGTTGCCAATGGCTTCGCTCTCGAAGCAGATGGTTTTGAAGCGTTAGTCTTCTTTTGCTTCTGAGGCTTTGGAGCGGGAGCTGGAGCTTCATCGGTGTCAGAATCATCATCAGAATGATCCACTTTGGCACCTTGAACAGTAATGGGAGTGATGAGGCCAGCAAGGTTGTAGAAGGGGCCAATCCTGTTTTCATTGGCTTCACGGGTGCCATTGTCCCGAGGTGAGGAGGGACCAGGGTTGAAGTCAAGCCCCAGATCCTTCTTGTTCTTTGCAGCTGAGTCTTTGGCGAACTGGTAGTTGCGCTTGAACAGACTGTCTTCACGACACCAGAGTAGTGAAGACGGGTCAGCATTCTCAGGCCATGGTCCGCGCACCATGCAAGGATAGAAACCTTGCTCAATAGCTTCAGCCTGAGTCCTGGGTGGAAGAGTTTTGTACAAAATATCACCCCAGGGTGCCTTAATGGAATTCTTCTCTGCATATTCTTTGGTGATGAAGCAATATTTGAACCATTCTTCTGCCCAATATCTTCGAATCCATTGGATTCGATTCTTGCGTTCAGTATAGGTTTCTTCTGGATCAGTTTTGTACATCTCGTGCAAATCTGGAGGTAAGTCCTTGAGGTGTTACCACGACGCTGTCTGCCTCCCTTTCTTGCTGACTTTTCAGTTGCCATGAAGTGTAAACTGAAAGGCTTCAGTACGTGCAATGGCTTCAAACAGCTGGACTGACAGGAACTAGCTTCAGGTGAGTTGATGTGACTCTGCAAGAATTCTGCAAACGAATGCAGACTATGAGAACCAAGGGATTCTCCCACGGACATGTACCTGTGACAGCATTAAAGGTGCGAGGGAAGGGGAAGAGGTCATATGCATTCTCAGAAGATTTTGAAGATAAATCAGTTTGAAGACATTAACCTCATAACGCGAAGACATTCACTTATATGATGAGAGTTGGTTCCAAAGTTGTACAAATCCAAGAATAAGTGCAAGTGAGGAATCTAACTTGTGAAGAAGCATAAGTGAATATACTAGGCAGAATACGAGATGCAGAAAGAGATAGATTCATGTTCGAAGATCTAGAAACCACTTTTGGTAGGAAGGGATGAATCTATCAGATCAAAAAGACGGTAAAAAGTAAACTTTTATTACCACACGAAGAACTACTAGACGGAGCGAAGATGGATGCCGAGCAGTTCGATCTCCCGTGCCCTAACTTGGCGACGGAAGACACCTATGGCGATGGCGGAGAAGACGAGGTCCACGGCCGGCGTGAGGACGGCGTTGAGGAGGTCGCAGTAGCTAAGCGCTTTGTCGGCGGCAGCGGCAAGAGCTAGCGTAGGCGCTCGGGTTTGCGAGAGATGGCGAAGGAGGAAGAAGGATTTTTGACCGAGACGAGACATGCATTTATAAGGACAGAGACAGCACAATGCAATTATGCAGGTGCCCTTGGCGGTTCACATCTGATGGACACATGGCGAACATGCAACTCATTGAGAGTTGTTCCATGTTACCACGCACACCAGGATTGTCGGGGTGGTCGTTCCGAATTCTCCGGGTTTCAGGCAAAAAGATATGTCATTAAAGCTAGATATAAATGTTTGTCTCTGTATCTTCTGCTGACAAGGACGCAGAGAAGACATTTGACAGTTTCAACAGAATGCATATGATTTTGATAGATAGAGCTTGAGGTAGAAAGCATAGAGAGGTTAGGGTCCGATCACATTCACTTAGTTCAAAAGATTCAAACAAGAAGACATAGCTATAAGTGAATGTTGTAGAGGATAGAATACAGTGTATATATATAACAAAGTAAAGCCAAATCAGTAATCACGAAATCAAATTAATGTTGAAGTTAAATCACTTGCGAAGACTTTGCAAATACGGCGCCATGAGGAAACACTTAGTAAGATTTTGGTGGTGGCGTTACCCACCGTATAGGAAGTATTAGACCCAGACACGGTGCACAATTATCGTGGTGCTCTGAAGTCAATTTCCACATTAATGTATTCACACTTAGAGTGTATATCTTCATTGATTGAAGATATACATTACTCCGTGTGTTGCACACCTAAGTCATCAAACTGCATAGGTGTTAGGATGTGTGCCTAATCACAAGACATTCGAGGATTCCAAGATATTTAGCTCACACCGCAACTTGCAAAACCTTTTCTCATCCAAGGGCTTAGTGAAGATATCAGTCAACTGCTCTTCTGTCTTGAAGTGGATGATATCAATGTCTTCCTTCATAACATGATATCTGAGGAAGTGATGACGAATCTCAATATGCTTTGTCTTTGAGTGCTGAACTGGATTGTTGGCAATCTTGATGGCACTCTCATTGTCGCAGTAGAGAGGTACATTCTTCAGGTGCATACCATAGTCCTTGAGAGTTTGCTTCATCCAGAGAAGCCGAGCACAGCAGGATCCAGCAGCAATGCATTCGGATTCAGCAGTGGAGAGAGATACATAGTTCTGCTTCTTTGAAGACCAACAGACAAGTGATCATCCCAGAAAGTGACATGTGCCTGATGTGGACTTGCGAGCAACCTTGTCACCAGCATAATCAGCATCTGAGAATCCAACTAGATCAAACTCTGAGCCCTTTGGGTACCATAATCCTAGTGTTGGGGTGTAAGCCAAATATTGAAGTATTCGCTTCACAGCTAAGTGATGCGATTCCTTCGGTGCCGCTTGGAATCGGGCACACATGCAAACACTAAGCATTATATCTGGCCTAGATGCACATAAATAAAGCAAAGAACCAATCATGGAGCGTTATACCTTTTGGTCGAATTCTTTACCATTATCGTCGGGACCCAGATGACTTTTGGTTGGGATTGGCATCGTGTATCCTTTACAGTCTTGCATTCCAAACTTCTTCAGGCAATCTTTGAGATATTTTTCTTGAGAGATGAAGATGTCGTTGCGTTGCTGACGGATTTGGACACCCAGCAAGAACTTCAGTTCACCCATCATGGACATCTGATATTGCTCTTGCATCATATGACCAAACTCATCACTGTATTTCTTGTTGGTGCAGCCAAAGATAATGTCATCCACATATATTTGGCACACAAACAGTTCACCGTCATAAGTCTTCGTGAAGAGAGTAGGGTCCAGTGAACCAGGTTTGAAGCCTTTGCTCTTCAAGAAGTCCTTGAGCGTATCATACCAAGCGCGAGGGGCTTGTTTGAGGCCATACAGTGCCTTGTTGAGCTTGTACACCATATCAGGATGTTTTGGATCTTCAAAGCCAGGAGGTTGTGCAACATATACTTCTTCTTCTATCTTTCCATTGAGAAAAGCACTCTTCACATCCATTTGATATAGGAGAATGTTGTGATGCTTTGCATAGGCAAGCAGTATGCGAATAGCTTCAAGCCTTGCCACAGGAGCAAAAGTTTCATCAAAGTCAATCCCTTCCACTTGAGTGTAGCCTTCAGCAACTAGACGAGCTTTGTTTCTGACCACTTGACCATGTTCATCTTGCTTGTTGCGATATATCCATTTGGTGCCAATGATATTGTGCTTCCGAGGATCAGGACACTTGACCAGTTCCCACACATTGTTCAACTCAAACTGTTGAAGCTCTTCTTGCATGGCTTGAATCCATTCAGGTTCCATGAAGGCTTCAGTCACTTTTGTGGGTTCTGAGATTGAGACGAATGCAAAGTGTCCATAGAAATTGGTGAGTTGTGTTGCTCTTTGTGTGGCTCTTGAATGAGTGAGTGGACCAGGTGCATTGAGGCGATCAATCATCTTCTCAATATGTACTTCATTTGCAACACGAGGATGAGCAGGACGAAGATTTTGCTATTGCTGATCATTGTCATCATTTGGGGAATTGTCTTCAGGCTGAGCATTGTCTTCAGGTTTATCAGGTGCAGAAATGACAAGTTCCTCTTCAGACAGACTCTCAGAGGGTATGATTTCGCCAGTTCCCATTTGCTTTATTGAATCACTAGGGGATAACTCATCTAGCACATTTGGCAGGTGCTCTCTTTGCGAGCCGTTAGTCTCATCAAACCACACATCCACAGTTTCAACCACTTTATAGTAAAGAGGTTGAAAACTCTGTAGGAGTGCGAATCCTTTTCGTAACCAAGCATAAAACCTTCATGTGCTTTTGGTGCAAATTTTGAAGTGTGATGAGGATCCTTGATCCAACACCTGGCACCAAATACTCTGAGGTAACTTACATTTGGCTTCTTACCAGTTAGGAGCTCATAGGAAGTTTTCTTCAGAAGCTTGTGAAGATAAACACGGTTGATGACGTGGCATGCAGTGTCAATGGCTTCAGGCCAGAACTTTCGTGGAGTCTTGTACTCATCAAGCATCGTTCGAGCCATCTCAATTAGAGTTCTGTTCTTGCATTCGGCGATGCCATTCTGCTGAGGTGTGTAAGGAGCAGAGAACTCATGAGTGATACCCATGGTATCCAGGTAGAGGTTGAGGCCGATGTTCTTGAACTCAGTGCCGTTGTCGCTTCTGATGTGCTTGATCTTGACACTGTAGTTCATCATGGCACGGTTGGCAAAGCGTCTGAAGACATCCTGCACTTTACTCTTGTAGAGGATTATATGCACCCAAGTGTATCGAGAGTAATCATCAACAATGATGAAGCCATAGAGGCAGGCAGTAGCATTGAGAGTGGAATAGTGAGTAGGGCCAAACAAGTCCATGTGCAGCAGCTCGAAGGGTTGAGACATGGTCATGATAGTCTTCGAGGGATGCTTGGCTCTTGTCATCTTTCCAGCTTCGCAGGCGCCACATAAAATGATCCTTCTTGAACTTGATGCCTTCAATGCCCACAACATGCTTCTTCTTCGCGAGAGTGTGCAAATTCTCACGCCAGCATGCCCTAGCCTTTGATGCCAAAGCTAGCATTCTGAAGCTTTTGCAAGAAGACATACGGCCATTTGTGGACCTGCTGAGAAATCTACCATATACAGATCATCTTTTCGATATCCTTCAAAGACTAGGGACTTGTCAGATTCCATCAGTACAAGGCGGCGATATTTTCCAAATAGCACAATCATGTTTAAGTCACAGAGCATTGAGACAGACATTAAGTTGAAACCAAGGGATTCAAAAAGCATCACCTTGTCCATGTGTTGATCCCTTGAGATTGCAACTCTACCTAGGCCCAATACCTTGCTTTTACCAGTGTCAGCAAATGTGATGTGGCTCTTGTCTGATGGACGCAGTGTTGAATCCATCAGAAGACTTCGATCGCCAGTCATGTGATTAGTGCATCCACTATCCATAATCCATTCTGAAGCACGAGGTGTCGAGGCCTACAGTGCAGTTTGGGGGATAGGCTTCACCAAGAGAGTTGTGAAGCATAAATATTTGACGCACACGAGGATTATCAAAGCTTAGATCAAGGTTAGGACTGATAGTATGACTGGCAAGCGATTCAGATACGAAATACATAGTAAGACCATTTGGGCATTTTATCTTGCATCCCATAATGTGTTTTAGGTCTCTAGCAATAGCATCGGACGCCTTTGATTTCCGGCTGGAGACCTTTCCCTGCAAAAGAAAGTTAATTCTTCTTAACCACCCACATCTTCAGGGGTGGCTTAGAAGCAATGAGTCTAAGTGCAGCATCTAAGAATTTTGGCTTTGGAGCCCTAGCAAATAGCCTTGCAGGAGAAGAACGATACTCATATGAATAAGCAGAAAAGTTCTTAGTTCTATGAACATAGCGGTTTGAAGACACACGCTCATATTCGTAAGTCTGAGTATGGTTTCCCTGCAAAACATTGGCGTTAGGGTGACTCAGGTGAGTCATGTATCTATATGAAGCCTTAGGGCCATATGAAGCCATAGTTCTAGGGTTTGTCTTCTTCCTTGGTGGTGTCAGGATGACATTCACAGGAAGATTCTCAATACACTGTTTAGGTACCCAGATCTTCTTCATAGGTGGTCCATTCCTGTAGTTAGTCCCAATATACCTGGCAAACACTTCACCATTCTGATCCTTAAACAGTTTATAGTTTGCATCAAAGGATTCATCAATGATAATAGGGTTAGCGCAAGTGAAGCCAGATAAGGTGGATGGATCTACTGAAGGTTCCTTTTCAGCAACCCATGTGGTTTTGGGGTACTGCTCACGCTTCCAGTACGACCCATCAACATTCATTTTCCTCTCGAACCCAATACCCTCTTTTCTAGGGTTTTGGTTCAGAATCTGCTTTTTGAGGACATCACATAATGTCTGACGCCCTTTGAGGATTTTGTACATCCCTGTCTCAATCAGTGTCTTCAACCTGGCATTCTCATCAGCAATAGTAGTGGTATCGTCAACAGAGGGGTTAGTTACCACATCAGCAGTTGAAGATATTGCAACAGGAGCAGTAGAACATCCAGCAACAGAAACAGCGTTATCATGCTCAATGCATTTTAAACATGGTGGTTCAAATCCTTCCTGAGCGGGACTGATCTATTGAGCGTGAAGTGACTCATTCTCCTTTTGAAGATCTTCATGATCCGATCTCAATTTCTCAAGTTCCTACTTCCTTTGAAGATAATCGTAAGAAAGCTTTTCATGAGATGTTGAGAGGGTTTCATGACGACCTTCAAGTTCCTGGTACTTAACATGAAGATTTTTTATGTCTTCAATTAAGGACTGAGTCTTAGTCATTTTCGCGTCCAACAGGTCATCGCTTTTGTCTAACAGTTTTTGAATATGTTCCATAGCTTTCTGTTGTTCAGTTGCAATTTTAGCAAGTTTTTTGTAGCTGGGTTTGGATTCACCATCAGAGTCATCTTCACTTGATGTTTGAAAGTAAGCTCGCGAGAGTTTACCTTGGCACCACATGCCATGAAGCAGTAGGTGGGAGCCGAGTCGTTCTCGTCATTAGTGTTGGTGACGGAGTCATTGTCTTCAGTGTTGAAGATGGACTTGGCAACGTAGGCTGTAGCTAGAGCCAGACTTGCGATACCAGAGTCAGACTCCTCCTCAGACTCCACCACTTCCTCCTTAGAAGTAGACTCCACCTCTGAATCCATTTCCTTGCCAACAAAAGCATGTGCCTTGCCTGATGAGCTCTTCTTATGTGATGAAGACTTAGAGGAAGATTTGGAAGAAGACTTTGAGGATTTCTTCTTCTTCTTGTCATCAGAATCATATTCTTTCTTCTTTTTCTTCTTCTCATTGTCCCACTGTGGACATTCAGAGATGTAGTGGCCAGGTTTCTTGCACTTGTGACAGGCTCTTTTCTTGTTGTCATAGGTGGAAGCTTCATCGTCCCTTGAGCTGGATCGTGAAGACTTTCTGAAGTTTTTCTTCCTGGTGAATCTCTGGAACTTCTTCACAAGCATAGCAAGCTCCTTTCCAATGTCTTTAGGATCATCAGAATTGCAGTCAGATTCTTCTCCAGATGAGGAAGCCGTAGCCTTTGCCTTCAAGGCACGAGTTCGGCCGTAGTTGAGGCCATAGATATCTCGTTTCTCAGATAGTTGGTACTCATGTGTGTTGAGCCTCTCGAGTATGTCAGACGGATCGAGTGTCTTGAAATCAGGGCGTTCTTGTATCATCAGGGCTAAGGTGTTAAATGAGCTGTCGAGAGATCTCAGCAGTGTCTTCACAATTCATGCTTCATAATGTCAGTTGCACCGAGTGCACGGAGCTCATTGGTGATATCAGTGAGGCGATCAAACGTGAGCTGGACGTTCTCGTTGTCGTGCCTTTTGAAGCGGTTGAAGAGGTTGCGAAGAGTACTGATTCATTGATCACGTTGTGTTGAGACGCCTTCATTGACCTTGGAGAGCCAGTCCCAGACTAGCTTCGACGTTTCCAGAGCGCTCACATGGCCATACTGCCCTTTCGTCAGATGACCACAGATGATGTTCTTGGCGGTAGAGTCTAGTTGAATGAACTTCTTCACATCAGCGGGGGTGACACCTTCACCAGTCTTGGGAACGCCATTCTTGACGACATACCACAGATCGACATCAATGGCTTCAAGATGCATGCACATCCTATTCTTCCAGTAGGGATATTCAGTGCCATCGAAGATGGGACATGCAGCGGGGACCTTGATTATCCCTGCAGTCGACATAGCTAAAAGTCCAGGTGGTTAAACCGAATCACACAGAACAAGGGAGTACCTCGCTCTAATACCAATTGAAAGTGCTAGTTATCGACTAGAGGGGGGGTGAATAGGCGATTTTTATGAAAGTCTTCAAAACATGAGAGTTTCAAAGACAAACACGAAAACTAGACCTATAAACATGCAGCGGAAGGTGAACTACACTAGACGCACCATAGTCAAACAAGTATGAAGCTAAAGCATGATGGCTGGTAGCAGCTAGGTAGTAGGATCAGGATGGAAGATAGTATGAAGCCAATCAGAACAAGTAGTCACACAGTGAAGTCAAACAGGCAGAGCAATCAGGCAATGACTTCACAAAGACAAACTGTAAGTAAGGAGAGTAAGAGATAGAACCAGTGTGTTGTGAAGACAAGGATTTGTTCGACCAGTTCCAGTTGTTGTGAAAACTATACGCCTGGTTAGGGAGGCTGAGATTCAACTCAAAAGACCGCGTCTTCACCTTATTCCCCTTGAGCTAAGGACACACATTCCTCGCCCAATCACTCTGGTAAGTCTTCAAGGTAGACTTCCAAACCTTCACAGACTTTGTTCACCGGCAATCCACAATGACTCTTGGATGCTCAGAACGCGATGCCTAACCGGCTGGAGGATTCATAGTCCTCAAGTGTAACAAGTCTTCAGATCACGCGGACAGAAAGACTTCAGTGATGCCAAACACTCTCTGGGCTCTGGGTGGTTTGGGCTTTGTCCTCGCAAGGATTCTCTCTCTCAAAGGCTTCGGAGCTAGGTTGCTCTTAAACGACAAAAGCTGTATCTAACTCTGAGCAGCCACCAATTTATGGTGTAGGGGGTGGGCTATTTATAGCCACTGGGCAACCCGACCTGATTTGTCCGAAATGACCCTGGGTCACTAAGGAACTGACATGTGTCACAACGGTCAGATTTCAAACACACGCGACAGCTTGACTTGGGCTACAAGTAAAGCTGACTTATCCGACTCTGGATAAGATTTGCTCTCATTGTCTTCGCTCGAAGACATAGGATTTTGGTTGAGCATCACTTCAATCACTCTGACTTTGTTCACTTGGACCCCACTTAACAGTGTGGTGGTTCCTATGACTCAACAAAGAAGAAAAGAAACAACGAAACTACTAAGTCTTCGCGCTCCATAGTCTTCACTCAATGTCTTCTCCTGTCATAGTCTTCAGTGTGAATGTCTTCACGTACCACCATTATCTTCAATGTCTTCATACATTTTTAGGGGTCATCTCCGGTAGGTAAACCGAATCAAGGAGGGACTACTACCTGTGTTATCCTGCAATTCTCACAAACACATTAGTCCCTCAACCACGTTTGTCGTCAATACTCCAAAACCAAACTAGGGGTGGCACTAGATGCACTTACAGGAAGGCATCCCATCTTTCTTCAACAAGTATCGGTATGTTTTCGTATTCGTTTCGTTCATGCGATATGTGCAAGTCTTGGACAGTCTTTTGCATTTAGTTTTCAATTTTTCTTTTATGCACCATGCTGGTATGAGATAGTCCTTGGTTGATTTATAGAATGCTCATTGCACTTCACTTAAATCTTTTGAGTATGGCTTTATAGAATGCTTCATATGCTTCACTTATATCATTTGAAGTTTGGATTGCGTGTTTCTCTTTACATAGAAAATCACTATTTGTAGAATGCTCTTTTGCTTCACTTATATTTGTTAGAGCGTGAGCATATATTTTGTAGAAAGAATTAAACTCTCTTGCTTCACTTATATCTATTTAGAGAGATGACAGGAATTGGTCATTCACATGGTTAGTCATAAAATCCTACATAAACTTGTAGATCATTGAATATGATATGTTTGATTCCTTGCAATAGTTTTGCGATATAAAGATGGTGATATTAGAGTTATGCTAGTGGGTGACCATGGATTAGTAGAAATACTTGTGTTGAGGTTTGTGATTCCCGAAGCATGCACGTATGGTGAACCGCTTTGTGATGAAGTTGGAGCACAATTTTATTTATTGATTGTCTTCCTTATGAGTGGCGGTCAGGGATGAGCGATGGTCTTTTCCTACCAATCTATCCCCCTAGGAGCATGTGCGTAGTACTTTGTTTTCAATGGCTTGTAGATTTTTGCAATAAGTATATGAGTTCTTTATGACTAATGTTGAGTCCATGGATTATATGCACTCTCACCCTTCCACCCTTGCTAGCCTCTCTTGTGTCGCGCAACTTTCGCCGGTACCGTACACCCACCATATACCTTCCTCAAAACAGCCACCATACCTACCTATCATGGCATTTCCATAGCCATTCCGAGATATATTGCCATGCAACTTCCATCATCATCATATACATGACTTGAGCATTCATTGTCATATTGCCTTGCATAATCGTAAGATAGCTAGCATGATGTTTTCATGGCTTGTCCGTTTTTTGATGTCATTGCTACACTAGATCATTGCACATCCCGGTACACCGCCGGAGGCATTCATATAGAGTCATATATTTGTTCTAGATATCGAGTTGTAATATTGAGTTGTAAGTAAATAAAAGTGTGATGATCATCATTATTAGAGCATTGCCCCAGTGAGGAAAGGATGAGGGAGACTATGATTCCCCTAAAAGTCGGGATGAGACTCCGTACTTAATGAAAAAAAAGGCCAAAGAAGCCAAATAAAAAAAGGGGGGCAAAGAAGCCCAACAAAAAAAGAGAAAATAAAAAAATGAGAGAAAAAGAGAGAAGGGGCAATGTTACTATCCTTTTACCACACTTGTGCTTCAGAGTAGCACCATGTTCTTCATAGAGAGAGTCTCCTATGCTTTCACTTTTATATACTAGTGGGAATTTTCATTATAGAACTTGGCTTGTATATTCCAATGATGGGCTTCCTTAAACACCCGAGGTCTTCATGAGCAAGCAAGTTGGATGCACACCCACTTAGTTTCAGTTTGAGCTTTCATACACTTATAGCTCTTAGTGCATCTGTTGCATGGCAATCCCTACTCACTCACATTGATATCTATTGATGGGCATCTCCATAGCCCGTTGATACGCCTAGTTGATGTGAGACTTTCTTCTCCTTTTTTGTCTTCTCCACAACCACTATTCTATTCCACCTATAGTGCTATATCCATGGTTCACGCTCATGTATTGTGTGAAAGTTGAAAAAGTTTGAAATTACTAAAGTATGAAACAATTGCTTGGCTTGTCATCGGGGTTGTGTGTGATTAAATACTTTGTGTGATGAAGATAGAGCAACAGCCAGACTATATGATTTTGTAGGGTAACTTTCTTTGGCCGTGTTCTTTTGAAAAGACATGATTGCTTTATTGGTACGCACGAAGTATTATAGTTTTTATGTCAAATGATAGACTATTGCTTTGAATCACTCGTGTCTTAATATTCATGCCATGATTAGATTACATGATCAAGATTATGCTAGGTAGCATTCCATATCAAAAATTATCTTTTTTATCATTTACCTACTCGAGGACGAGCATGAATTAAGCTTGGGGATGCTGATACGTCTCCGTCGTATCTATAATTTTTTATTGTTCCATGCCAATATTATTCAACTTTCATATACTTTTGGCAATTTTTTATATTATTTTGGGACTATCATATTGATCCAGTGCCCAGTGCCAGTTCCTGTTTGTTGCATGTATTATGTTTCGCAGAAACCCAATATCAAATGGAGTCCGAACGGGATAAAAACGGATGGAGAATTATTTTGGAATATTTGTGATTTTTGGGAGGAAGAATCAACGCGAGACGGTGTCCGAGGGGGCCACGAGACAAGGGGGCACGCCCCAAGGGGGGCAGGCGCGCCCTGGACCCTCGTGGGCACCCCGTAAGGCGGTTGACACTCTTCTTTTGCCACAAGAAAGCTAATTTTATGAGAAATATCTGGGCGAAAGATTCACCCCAATCGGAGTTACGGATCTCTGGATATAAAAGAAATGGTGAAAGGGCAGAATCTGAGAATGCAGAAACAGAGAGATAGATCCAATCTCGGAGGGGCTCACACCCCTCCCACGCCATGGGAGCCAAGGACTAGAGGGGAAACCCTTCTCCCATATAGGGAAAAGGTCAAGGAAGAAGAAGAAGAAGGGGGTCTCTCTCCCCCTTGCTTTAGGTGGCGCCGGAGCACCACCGGGGGCCATCATCATCATCGCGATCTTCACCAACAACTTCACCGCCTTCATCACCAACTCCTCCCCCCTCTATGCAGCGGTGTAACCTCTCTTTTACCCGCTGTAATCTCTACTTAAACATGGTGCTCAACGCTATATATTATTTCCCAATGATGTATGGCTATCCTATGATGTTTGAGTAGATCTGTTTTTCCTATGGGTTAATTGATGATCGTGATTGGTTTGAGTTGCATGTTTTATTATTGGTGCTGTCCTATGGTGCTCTCCGTGTCGCGCAAGCATGAGGGATCCCCTCTGTATGGTTTGCAATATGTTCATGATTTGCTTATGGTGGGTGGCGTGAGTGACAGAAGCACAGACCCGAGTAAGTAGGTTGTTTGCGTATGGGATAAAGGGGACTTCATACTTCAATGCTATGGTTGGGTTTGATATGTCCATTTTGCATCATGATTTTATATCAATATTTATTGCATTATGGGCTGTTATTACACGTTATGTCACAATACTTATGGCTATTCTCTGTTATTTTACAAGGTTTATCATGAAGAGGGAGGATGCCGGCAGCTGGAATTCTGGATGGAAAAGGAGCAAATATTGGAAACCTATTCTACACAGCTCCAAAAATCCTGAAACTCCACAGAAGTCACTTTTGGAATTAATAAGAATTATTGAGCGAAGAAAACACTAGAGGGGGCCCACACCCTGGCCAGGCACGCCCCCCTACTGGGCGCGCCCCCTGTCTCCTGGGCCCCCTGGTGGCCCTCTGGTGCCCATCTTCTGCTATATGAAGGCTTTTACCCTGAGAAAATCATAAGCAAGCTTACGGGACGAAACTCCGCCGCCACGAGGCGGAACCTTGGTGGAACCGATCTAGGGCTCCGGCGGAGCTGTCCTGCCAGGGAAACTTCCCTCCGGGAGGGGGAAATCATCACCAACGATCCTCTCATCGGGAGGGGGTCAATCTCCATCAACATCTTCACCAGCACCATCTCCTCTCAAAACCCTAGTTCATCTCTTGTATCCAATCTTGTATCAAACCACAAATTGGTACCTGTGGGTTGCTAGTAGTGTTGATTACTCCTTGTAGTTGATGCTAATTGGTTTACTTGGTGGAAGATCATATGTTCAGATCCTTAATGCATATTAATACTCCTCTGATCATGAACATGAATATGCTTTGTGAGTAGTTACGTTTGTTCCTGAGGACATGGGTGAATTCTTGCTATTAGTAGTCATGTGAATTTGGTATTCGTTCAATATTTTGATGAGATGTATGTTGTCTCTCCTCTAGTGGTGTTATGTGAACGTCGACTACATGACACTTCACCATTTTGGGCCTAGAGGAAGGCGTTGGGAAGTAATAAGTAGATGATGGGTTGCTAGAGTGATAGAAGCTTAAACCGTAGTTTATGCGTTGCTTCGTAAGGGGCTGATTTGGATCCATTAGTTTCATGCTATGGTTAGGTTTACCTTAATACTTCTATTGTAGTTGCGGATGCTTGCAATAGGTGTTAATCATACGTGGGATGCTTGTCCAAGAAAGGGCAGTACCCAAGCACCGGTCCACCCACATATCAAATTATCAAAGTACCGAACGCGAATCATATGAGCGTGATGAAAACTAGCTTGACGATAATTCCCATGTGTCCTCGGGAGCGCTTTTCTCTATATAAGAACTTGTCTAGGCTTGTCCTTTGCTACAAAAAGGATTGGGCCATCTTGCTGCACTTTATTTACTTTCATTGCTTGTTACCCGTTACAAATTATCTTATCACAAAACTATCTGTTACCTACAATTTCAGTGCTTGCAGAGAATACCTTACTGAAAACCGCTTGTCATTTCCTTCTGCTCCTCGTTGGGTTCGACACTCTTACTTATCGAAAGGACTACGATAGATCCCCTATACTTGTGGGTCATCAGGGTTTTACGTTAATGATCTTTAGTAGTTGCGGATGCTTGCTAGAGTTCCAATCATAAGTGCATATGATCCAAGAAGAGAAAGTATGTTAGCTTATGCCTCCCCCTCAAATAAAATTGCAATAGTGATTACCGGTCTAGTTATCGATTGCCTTGGACAAATAACTTTCTCGTGACAAAAAGCTCTGTACTAAAACTAGTTTAGTTGTGTCTTCATCTAAACAGCTCCTACTTTTTATTTACGTGTTCTTTATATTCTTGCAAACCTATCCTATCACACCTACAAAGTACTTCTAGTTTCATACTTGTTCTAGGTAAAGCGAACACTAAGCATACGTAGAGTCATATCAGTGGCAGATAGGACTTGAGAGAATATTTGTTCTACCTTTAGCTCCTCGTTGGGTTCTACACTCTTACTTATCGAAAGAGGCTACAATTATCCCCTATACTTGTGGGTTATCAAGAATCCAAAATTTCATCTGCATGGAGCTTCTTCATGCGTTTGACACCAATGTGACCAAGGCGGCAGTGCCACAAGTATGTGGGACTATCATTATTAACCTTACATCTTTTGGTACTCACACTATGAATATGTGTAACATCACGTTCGAGATTCAATAAGAATAAACCATTGACCAGTGGGGCATGACCATAAAACATATCTCTCAAATAAATAGAACAACCATTATTCTCGGATTTAAATGAGTAGTCATCTCGCATTAAACAAGATACAGATACAATGTTCATGCTCAAAGATGGCACTAAATAACAATTATTGAGGTTCAAAACTAATCCCGTAGGTAAATGTAGAGGTAGCGTGCCGACGGTGATCACATCGACCTTGGAACCATTCCCGACGCGCATCGTCACCTCGTCCTTCGCTAGTCTCCGCTTATTCCATAGCTCCTATTTTGAGTTACAAATATGAGAAACCGCACCGGTATCAAATACCCAGGAGCTACTACGAGTACTTGTAAGGTACACATCAATAACATGTATATCACATATACCTTTGGTGTTGCCGGCCTTCTTGTCCGCTAAGTACTTGGGGCAGTTCCGCTTCCAGTGACCATTTCCCTTGCAATAAAAGCACTGAGTCTCGGGCTTGGGTCCATTGTTTGGATTCTTCCCGGCAACTGATTTACCGGGCGCGGCAACTCCCTTGCCATCCTTCTTGAAGTTATTTTTACCCTTGCCTTTCTTGAAACTAGTGGTCTTATTCACCATCAACACTTGAAGTTCCTTTTTGATTTCCACCTCCGCTGATTTCAGCATTGAATATAACTCGGGAATGGACTTCTCCATCCCTTGCATATTTTAGTTCATCACAAAGCTCTTGTAGCTAGGTGGGAGCGACTGAAGGATCCTGTCAATGACCGAGTCATCTAGGAGATTAACTCTCAACTGAGACAAACAGTTGTGTAACCCGGACATAGTGAGTATATGCTCACTGACAGAACTGTTTTCCTCCATCTTACAACTGTAGAACTTGTCGGATACTTCATATCTCTCGACCCGGGCATGAGCTTGGAAAACCATTTTCAGCTCTTGGAACATCTCATATGCTCCGTGCTGCTCAAAACGCTTTTGGAGCCCCTGAACCAGGGAGTAATCATCACTACGCGACTGCCAGGCGTTCATAACGTCTTGAGTTGCTAGGAAAATGGGTGCTTCACGTAGCGGTGCTTCTAGGAGATATGCTTTCTTGGCAACTATGAGGATGATCCTCAAGTTCCGGACCCAGTCCGTATAGTTGCTACCATCGTCTTTCAGCTTGGTTTTCTCTGGGAATGTATTGAAGTTGAGGGCAACATTAGCGTGGGCCATTTGATCTACAAGACATATTGCAAAGATATTTTAGACTATGTTCATGATAATTAAGTTCATCTAATCAAATTATTCAATGAACTCCCACTCAGATAGACATCCCTCTAGCCATCTAAGTGATACATGATCCGAGTCAACTAGGCCGTGTCCGATCATCACGTGAGACGGACTAGTCATCATCGGTGAACATCTTCATGTTGATCGTATCTACTATACGACTCATGTTCGACCTTTCGGTCTCTTGTGTTCCGAGGCCATGTCCGTACATGCTAGGCTCGTCAAGTCAACCTACGTGTTTTGCATGTGTAAATCTGGCTTACACCCGTTGTATGCGAACGTTAGAATCTATCACACCCGATCATCACATGGTGCTTCGAAACAACGAACTTTCGCAACGATGCACAGTTAGGGGGAACACTTTCTTGAAATTTTATGAGGGGTCATCTTATTTATGCTACCGTCGTTCTAAGCAAATAAGATGCAAACATCACATGCAAATCATAAAGTGACACGATATGGACAATATCATCTTGCGCCTTTGATCTCCATCTTGAGGCATGGCATGATCACCTTTGTCACCGGCATGACACCATGATCTCCATCATCATGATCTCCATCATCGTGTCTTCATGAAGTTGTCTCGCCAACTATTACTTCTACTAGTATGGCTAACGGTTTAGCAATAAAGTAAAGTAATTACATGGCGTTATTCAATGACACGTAGGTCATACAATAAATTAAGACAACTCCTATGGCTCCTGCCGGTTGTCATACTCATCGACATGCAAGTCGTGATTCCTATTACAAGAACATGATCAATCTGATACATCACATATCATTCATCACATTATTTTGGCCATATCACATCACATAGCATACCCTGCAAAAACAAGTTAGACGTCCTCTAATTGGTGTTGCATGTTTTACGTGGCTGCTATGGGTTTCTAGCAAGAACGTTTCTTACCTACGCAAAAGCCACAATGGTGATATGCCAATTGCTATTTACCCTTCATAAGGACCCTTTTCATCGAATCCGATCCGACTAAAGTGGGAGAGACTGGCACCCACTAGCCACCTTTATGCAACAAGTGCATGTCAGTCGGTGGAACCTGTCTCACGTAAGCGTACGTGTAAGGTCGGTCCGGCCTGCTTCATCCCACAATACCGCTGAAACAAGATAGGACTAGTAACGATAAGCAAATTGAACAAACCAACGCCCACAACTACTTGTGTTCTACTCGTGCATAGAATCTACGCAATAGACCTAGCTCTGATACCGCTGTTGGGGAATGTAGCATAAATTCAAAATTTTCTACGCATCACCAAGACCAATCTATGGAGATTCTAGCAACAAGAGAGAGAGAGGATGAGCATCTTCATACCTTCGAAGATCGCTAAGCGGAAGCGTCACTAGAACGCGGATGAGGGAGTCGTACTCGTGGCGATTCAAATCGCGGAAGATCTGATCTAACACCGAACGGACGGTGCTACGTCTTGAGCTTGCGTTGGTTTTCCTTGAAGAGGAAAGAATGATGCAGCAATAGTAGCGTAAGTATTTCCCTCGGTTTTTGAGAACCAAGGTATCAATCCAGTAGGAGGATCCTCAAAGTCACACGCACCTACACAAATAAACAAAGAACTTGCAACCAACGCAATAAAGGGGTTGTCGATCCCTTCACGACCACTTGTGAAAGTGAGATCTGATAGAGATAGTATGATAAGATAAATATATTTTTGGTATTTTATAATATAGATTGAAAAAGTAAAGATGCAAATAAAAGTAGATTGAAAGCTTATATGATAAAATATAGACCCGGGGGCCATAGGTTTCACTAGTGGCTTCTCTCGAGATAGCATAAGTATTACGGTGGGTGAACAAATTACTGTCGAGCAATTGATAGAAAAGCGAATAATTATGAGATTATCTAGGCATGATCATGTATATAGGCATCACGTCCGTGACAAGTCGACCAACTCCTGCCTACATCTACTACTATTACTCCACACATCGAGCGCTATCCAGCATGCATCTAGAGTATTAAGTTCATAAAGAACAGAGTAACGCATTAAGAAAGATGACATGATGTAGAGGGATAAACTCATGCAATATGATATAAACCCCATCTTTTTATCCTCAATGGCAAAAATACAATACGTGCCTTGCTGCCCCTACTGTCACTGGGAAAGGACATCACAAGATTGAACCCAAAGCTAAGCACTTCTCCCATTGCAAGAAAGATCAATCTAGTAGGCCAAACCAAACTGATAATTCGAAGACACCTGCAAAGATAACTTAATCACACATAAAAGAATTCAAAGGAGATTCAAATATTTCTCATAGATAAACTTGATCATAAACCCACAATTCATCGGATATCTACAAACACACCGCAAAAAGAGTTACATCGAATAGATCTCCAAGAAGATCGAGGAGAACATGGTATTGAGATCCAAAAAGACAGAAGAAGCCATCTAGCTAATAATTATGGCCCCGAAGGTCTGTGGTAAACTACTCACAACTCATCAGAGGGGATATGGTGTTGATGTAGAAACCCTCCATGGTCGATTTCCCCTCTGGCGGAGCGCCGGCGAAGGCTCCAAGATGGGATCTCGCGGATACAAAAGGTTACGGTGGTGGAAATAGTTTTTCGTGGTCGCCTCTGATGTTCTCGGGATACGTGGGTATATATAGGAGGAAGAAGTAGGTCGATGGACGCCCGAGGGGCCCATGAGATAGGGGAGCATGCCTAGTAGGGGGCGCCCTCCACCCTCGTGGCTGCCTCGATTGCTTCGTGACTTGCACTCGAAGTCCTCTGGATCACGTTCGTTCCAAAAATCACGCTCCCGAAGGTTTCATTTCGTTTGGACTCCGTTTGATATTCCTTTTCTTCGAAACACTGAAATAGGCAAAAAGAAAACAAAAATATGGGCTCGGCCTCTGGTTAGTAGGTTAGTCCCAAAAATGATATAAATGTGTAAAGTAAAGCCCATAAACATCCAAAACGGGTAATGTAATAGCATGGAACAATAAAAAATTATAGATACGTTGGAGACGCATCAAGCATCCCCAAGCTTAATTCCTGCTCGTCCTCGAGTAGGTAAATGATAAAAACAGAATTTTCGATATGGAATGCTACCTAGCATAATTCTCAATGTAATTTTCTTTATTGTGGCATGAATGTTCAGATCCAAATGATTCAAAATAAAAGTTCATATTGACATAAGAAATAGTAATACTTCAAGCATACTAATCAAAGCAATCATGTCTTCTCAAAATAACATGGCTAAAGAAAGTTCATCCCTACAAAATCATATAGTTAGGCTATGCTTCATTTTCGTCACACAAAAATGCTCCCATCTTATACACCCCAGATGACAAGCCAAGCAATTGTTTCGTACTTAAATAATCTCAAACTTTTCAACTTTCACGCAATACATGAGCGTGAGCCATGGATATAGCATTATGGGTGGAAGAGAATATGATGATGAGGATTGTGTGGAGAAGACAAAAGGAGAAAGTCTCACATTGACGAGGATAATCAACGGGCTATGGAGATGCCCATCAATTGATGTCAACATGAGGAGTAGGGATTGTCATGCAACGGATGCACTAGAGCTATAAATGTATGAAAGCTCAACAAAAGAAAACTAGTGGGGGTGCATCCAACTTGCTTGCTCACGAAGACCTAGGGCATTTTGAGGAAGCCCATCGTAGGAATATAAAAGCCAAGTTCTATAATGAAAAATTCCCACTAGTATATGAAAGTGACAACATATGAGACTCTCTATATGAAGAACATGGTGCTACTTTGAAGCACAAGTGTGGAAAAAAAAGATAGTAACATTGCCCCTTTTTTATTTTATTTATTTTTCTTTTTTTTGGGCCTTTTTTTTTCTTTTTGGCCTTTCTTTTTTTTCCTTTTTTTTCTTTGGCCTTTCCTTTTTTTTCTTTTTGGCCTTTCTTTTTTTGGGGGGGGGGGGACAATGCTCTAATAATGATGATCATCACACTTTTATTGATTTACAACTCATGAATGACAACTCAAAACTAGAACAAAATATGACTCTATATGAATGCCTCCGGCGGTGTACCGGGATGGGCAATGAATCAAGAGTGACATGTATGAAAAGTTATGCAAGGTGGCTTTGCCACAAATACGATGTCAACTACATGATCATGCAAGGCAATATGACAATAGTAATGCGTGTCATGATGATAAACAGAACGGCGGAAAGTTGCATGGCAATATATCTCAGAATGGCTATGGAAATGCCATAATAGGTAAGTATCGTGGCTGTTTTGAGGAAGATAAAAGGACGTTTATGTGTGATAGAGCGTATCATATCATGGGGTTTGGATGCACCGGTGAAGTTTGCACCAACTCTCAAGGTGAGAAAGGGCAATGCACGGTACCGAAGAGGCTAGCAAAGATGGAAGGGTGAGAGGCGTATAATCCATGGACTCAACATTAGTCAAAAGAACTACGCGCATGCTCCTAGAGGGATAGATTGGTAGGAAAAGACCATTGCTCGTCCCCGACCGCCACTCATAAGGATGCACAATCTAAGAACACCTCATGTTTCAAATTTGTTACACAACCTTAACCATACGTGCATGCTATGGGACTTGCTAACTTCAACACAAGCATTCTTTAAATTCATAATCACCCAACTAGCATGACTTTAATATCACTACCTCCATATCTCAAAACAATTATCAAGTATCAAATTGATCATAGCATCCAATTCACTTCCTATGATAGTTTTTACTATACCCAACTTGGATGCCCACCATTCTAGGACCAATTTTATAACCATAGAAAATACCATGCTGTTCTAAGAGACTCTCAAAATAATATAAGTGAAGAATGAGAGACTAACAATTTCTACAAAATTAAGCCACTGCCGTGCTCTAAAAGATATAAGTGAAGCACTAGAGCAAAACCTATCTAGCTCAAAAGATATAAGTGAAGCACATAGAGTATTCTAATAAATTATAATCAAGTGGCTTCTCCCAAAAGGTGTGTACAGCAAGGATGATTGTGGAAAACTAAAAGCAACTACTAATATCATACAAGATGCTCCAAGCAAAACACATATCATGTGGCGAATAAAAATATAGCTCCAAGTAAAGTTACCGATAAACAAAGACGAAAGAGGGGATGCCTTCCGGGGGCATCCCCAAGCTTAGGCTTTTGGCTATTCTTGAATATGGGGTGCCATGGGCATCCCCAAGCTTAGGCTCTTGCCACTCCTTATCCCATAGTCCATCAAATCTTTACCCAAAACTTGAAAACTTCACAACACAAAACTCAACAGGAAATATCATAAGCTCCGTTAGTGAAGGAAAGAAAAACCACCACATAAGGTACTGTAATGAACTCATTATTTATTTATATTGGTTTTAAATCTACTATATTTCAAGTTCTCTATGGTTCATACCACTTAATACTAGCCATAGATGCATCAAAATAAGCAAACAACACACGAAAAACAGAATCTGTCAAAAATAGAACAGTCTGTAGCAATCTGTAACCCTCGAATACTTCCGGAACTCTAAAAACCCTACCAAAATAGGAAGTCCTGGGAAATTTGTCTATTGATCTACATAAAAAAATCAACGCAAAAGCACGTTTCTCGGAATTAACAAAATTATTTTCGTGCGCGCAAAGTTTCTATTTTTTCAGCAGAATCAAATTAACTAATACCATAGGTTATCCTATAGGTTCTACTTGGCACAAACACTAATTAAAACATAAAAACACATCTAAACAGAAGGTAGATGCAAAATTTATTACTAAACAGAAACAAAAAAACACAAATAAAATTGGGTTGTCTCCCAACTAGTGCTATCGTTTAACGCCCCTAGCTAGGCATAAAAGCGAGGATAGATCTAAGTAGTGTCATCTTTGGCACTCAATTCATAAGTAGCTCGCATGATAGATTCATAAGGTAATTTAATTTTCTTTCTTGGAAAGTGCTCCATGCCCTTCCTTAACTGAAATTGGAATCTAATATTCCCTTCCTTCATATCAATAATCGCGCCAATCGTTCTAAGGAAAGGTCTACCAAGAATAATAGGGCAAGAAAGATTGCAATCTATATCAAGAACGATAAAATCTACGGGCACCAAATTTCTATTTACAACAATGAGAACATGATTGATCCTTCCCATTGGCTTTTTAATGGTGGAATCCGCAAGGTGCAAATTTAAAGAGCAATCATCAAGATCATGGAAACCTAGAATATCACATAAAGTTTTCGGAATCGTGGAAACACTAACACCCAAATCACATAAAGCATAACACTCATGATCTTTAATTTTAATCTTTATAGTAGGTTCCACTCATCATTAAGTTTTCTAGGTATAGAAACTTCCAAATTAAGTTTTTCATCAAAAGATTGCATCAAGGCATCAACAATATGTTTGGTAAAAGCTTTATTTTGACTATAAGCATGAGGAGAATTCACAACGGATTGCAACAAGGAAATACAACCTTCTAAAGAACAATTATCATAATTAAATACCTTGAAATCCAAGATAGTGGGTTCAATGCTATTTAAAGTCTTGACCTCTCCAATCCCACTTTTACCAAATTTAGCATCAAGATCTAAAAACTCCGAATCATTGGGACACCTTTTAACTAAAGTTGACTCATCTCCAGTCCCATAATTATTAAGATTCATATTGCAAAACAAAGATCTAATAGGGGACACATCAATAACTTTAAGATCTTCATCATTATTTTCATGGAAACTAGAAGAACACGCCTTCACAAAGCAATCTTTCTTAGCACGCAATCTAGTTGTTCTTTCTTTGCACTCATCAATGGAAATTCTCATAGCTTTGAGAGACTCATTGATATCATGCTTAGGAGGAGTAGATCTAAGTTTCAGAGAATCAACATCAAGCGAAAGTCTATCAACGTTCCTAGCCAAATCATCAACTTTGAGCAACTTTTCTTCAAGCAAGGCATTAAAATTCTTTTGGGAGATCATAAATTCTTTCACACTATTCTCAAAATCAGAGGGCATCTTATTAAAATTACCATAAGAATTATTGTAGGAATTTCCATAATTGTTAGAGGAATTACTAGGGAACGGTCTAGGATTAAAGTTTCCTCTATAAGCATTGTTTCCAAAACTATTCCTACCAACAAAATTCACATCCATAGATTCATTATTATTATCAATCAAAGTTGACAAAGGCATATCATTGGTATCAAGAGGAGCACTCTTAGTAGCAAACAATTTCATAAGTTCATCCATCTTTCCACTCAAAACATTAATTTCTTCCATAGCATGCACTTTTTTACTAGTAGATCTTTCGGTGTGCCATTGAGAATAATTAGCCATAATATTATCAAGGAGTTTTGTAGCATCTCCTAAAGTGATTTCCATAAACGTGCCTGCCACGGCCGAATCTAAAAGATTTCTAGAAGCAAAATTCAATCCGGCATAAAAATTTTGTATGATCATCCATAAATTCAAACCATGAGTAGGGCAATTGCGAATCATCAATTTCATTATTTCCCAAGATTGGGCAACATGCTCATGATCAAGTTCTTTAAAATTCATAATATCGTTCCTAAGAGTGATGATCTTAGCGAGAGGAAAATACTTAGAGATAAAAGCATCTTTGCACTTGTTCCATGAATCAATACTATTCTTAGGCAAAGACGAAAACCAAACTTTAGCACAATCTCTAAGTGAAAATAGAAATAACTTCAATTTAACAATATCATTATTCGTATCTTTCTTCTTTTGCATCTCACACAAATCAATAAAGTTGTTTAGATGGGTAGCGGCATCTTCACTAGGAAGGCCGGTGAATTGATATTTCATAACAAGATTCAGCAAAGCAGTATTGATTTCACAAGACTCAACATCATTAAGAGGATCAATCGGAGTACTAAGGAAATCATTATTATTGGTATTGGAGAAATCACACAGTTTGGTATTATCTTGCGCCATGGCGACAAGTAATCCAACATACAAGCAAACAAAAAGGCAAACGAAAGAGAGAGGAGAAGATTGGGAAAGAGAGGGCGAATAAAACGGCAAGGGTGAAGTGGGGGAGAGGAAAACGAGAGGCAAATGGCAAATAATATAAATGCAAGGGAGATGAGTTTTTGATGGGTACTTGGTATGTCTTGACTCGAACGAAGACCTCCACAGCAACAGCGCCAGAAATCCTTCTTGCTATGTCTTGAGCTTGCGTTGGTTTTGCTTGAATAGGAAAGGATGATGCCGCAATAGTAGCGTAAGTATTTCCCTCAGTTTTTGAGAACCAAGGAATCAATCCAATAGGAGGCTCCTCAAAAGTCCCACGCACCTACACAAACAAACAAAGAACTCGCAACCAACGCAATAAAGGGGTTGTCAATCCCTTCACAGTCACTTGCAAAAGTGAGATCTGATAGAGATAGTATGATAAGATAAATATATTTTTGGTATTTTATAATATAGGTTGGAAAAGTAAAGATGCAAATAAAAGTAGATTGAAAGCTTATATGATAAAAGATAGACCCGGGGGCCATAGGTTTCACTAGTGGCTTCTCTCGAGATAGCATAAGTATTATGGTGGGTGAACAAATTACTGTCAAGCAATTGATAGAAAAGCGAATAATTATGAGATTATCTAGGCATGATCATGTATATAGGCATCACGTCCGTGACAAGTAGACCGACTCCTGCCTGCATCTACTACTATTACTCCACACATCGACCGCTATCCAGCATGCATCTAGAGTATTAAGTTCATAAAGAATAGAGTAATGCATTAAGAAAGATGACATGATGTAGAGGGATAAACTCATGCAATATGATATAAACCCTATCTTTTTATCCCCGATGGCAACAATACAATACGTGCCTTGCTGCCCCTGCTGTCACTGGGAAAGGACACCGCAAGATTCAACCCAAAGCTAAGCACTTCTCCCATTGCAAGAAAGATCAATCTAGTAGGCCAAACCAAACTGATAATTCGCAAGAGACTTGCAAAGATAACTTAATTACACATAAAAGAATTCAGAGGAGATTCAAATATTTCTCATAGATAAACTTGATCATAAACCCACAATTCATCGGATCTCGACAAACACACTGCAAAAAGAGTTACATCAAATAGATCTCCAAGAAGATCGAGGAGAACATGGTATTGAGATCCAAAAAGAGAGAAGAAGCCATCTAGCTAATAACTGTGGACCCGAAGGTCTGTGGTAAACTACTCAAAACTCATCGGAGGGGCTATGTTGATGTAGAAGCCCTCCGTAGTCGATTCCCCCTCCAGCGGAGCACCGGCGAAGGCTCCAAGATGGGATCTCGCGGATACAAAAGGTTACGATGGTGGAAATAGTTTTTCGTGGTCGCCTCTGATGTTCTCGGGGTACGTGGGTATATATAGGAGGAAGAAGTAGGTCGGTGGACGCCCGAGGGGTCCACGAGATAGGGGGGCGCCCAGTAGGGGGGCGTGCCCTCCACCCTCGTGGATGCCTCGACTGCTTCTTGACTTGCACTCCAAGTCCTCTAGATCACGTTCGTTCCAAAAATCACGCTCCCGAAGGTTTCATTCCGTTTGGACTCCATTTGATATTCCTTTTCTTCGAAACACTAAAATAGGCAAAAAAAAACAGCAATACAGGGTGGGCCTCCGGTTAGTAGGTTAGTCCCAAAAATGATATAAATGTGTAAAGTAAAGCCCATAAACATCCAAAACGGGTAATGTAATAGCATGGAACGATCAAAAATTATAGATACGTTGGAGACGTACAGATGGCGCCTTCGGGTTCAACACACGTACAGCTCGGGGATGTCTCCTCCTTCTTGATCCAGCAAGGGGAGGGGAGAAGTTGAGGGAGAGCTCCGGCAGCACGACGGCGTGGTGGTGGAGCTTGCAGTTATCCGGCAGGCTTCGCCAAGCACTATGGAGGAGGAGATGGAGTGGACAGGGGGGGTGCGCTAGGGGAAGGGTGTGGCAGCCCTCCCCCCACCCCCCACCCCCACTATTTATAGGGGGAAGGGGAGAGGGGGTCGGCCCCCTTAGATCTCATCTAGGGGGGTGGCCACGGGGGACTTGTCCCCCAAGTTGGTGGGAGGCGCCTTGGGCCCTTGGGGGCGCACCAGTCCACCAGGGGGCTGGTTCCCACCCTTGTTTAGCCCATTTGGTCCCCCGTGGCAAGTGGACCCACCCGGTGGACCCCCGAACACTTTTCGGTGGTCCCGGTACAATACCGGTAAACCCCGAAATTATTCCGATGACTGAAACTGGACTTCCCTTATATAAATCTTTACCTCCGAACCATTCCAAAACTCCTCGTTACGTCCGGGATCTCATCCGGGACTCCGAACAACATTCGGTAACTGCATACTAATTCCCATATCAACTCTAGCGTCACCCAACCTTAAGTGTGTAGACCCTACGGGTTCGGGAATCATGCTGACATGGCCGAGACAGCTCTCCGGCCAATAACCAACAGCGGGATCTGGATACCCATGTTGGCTCCCACATGTTACACGATGATCTCACCGGATGAACCACGATGTCGGGGATTCAAGTAATCCCGTATACAATTCCCTTTGTCAATCGGTACGTTACTTGCCCGAGATTCGATCGTCGGTATCCCAATACCTCGTTCAATCTCGTTACCAGCAAGTCACTTTACTTGTTCTGTAATGCATGATCCTGTGACTAACTACTTAGTCACATTGAGCTCATTATGATGATTTATTACCGAGTGGGCCCAGAGATACCTCTCCATCATACGGAGTGACAAATCCCAGTCTCGATTCGTGCCAACCCAACAAACACTTTTGGAGATGCCTGTAGTGAACCTTTATAGCCACCCAGTTACGTTGTGATGTTTGGTACACCCAAAGCATTTCTACGGTATCCGAGAGTTACACAATCTCATGGTCTAAGGAAATGATACTGGACATTTAGAAAAGCTTTAGCAAATGAACTACACGATCTTGTGCTACGCTTAGGATTGGGTCTTGTCCATCACATCATTCTCCTGATGATGTGATCCCGTTATCAATGACATCTAATGTCCATGGTCAGGAAACCATGACCATCTATTGATCAACGAGCTAGTCAACTAGAGGCTCACTAGGGACATGCTGTGGCCTATGTATTCACACATGTATTACGGTTTCCGGTTAATACAATTATAGCATGAACAATAGACAATTATCATGAACAAGGAAATATAATAATAACCATTTTATTATTGCCTCTATGGCATATTTCCAACACCAAGAACATCCACTGGAGAACCAGGGATATTAGCAGGCAAGAGGAAGAGGAAACCTCCTAGCAAGTTTGCAGCCTATTTCAATGCTAGTGGAAACCATTGAAACTCTGCTACTAAGTTTGTGTTCTGCTACTAAGTTTGATTGTATGCTACTAGGTTTGTGTTCTACTACTAAGTGTGTGTTCTGCTACTAAGTATGTGTTCTGCTACTAAGTGTGTTCTGCTACTAGCCTGGTTAAATTCAGTCATGTGAACTTGTGGAGATTGTCGAATGTATGGTACTTAATTTGTGACTCTAATTTGTGATACTGGCAGGTGCATGTTTACAAAGGTTTTAATTTGTTTTATTTGTCTTAATTTGCCATTTATACAGTTCATTTTAATTTGTGATACTAGCCTGGTTAAATTCAGACATAAGATCCAGAAGTTACAAACAAATAGTCTGTGTTCTGCTACTAGCCTTGTTAAATTCAGACAGTTGAACCAGAAGTTAAATTTAGACTCCCAAAAAAACTCTGCAAAAAAATAGTTTGGCCTAGGTTCGAACCCAGGACCTTAGGGTTGTAACCATGCATTCAATACCAATGGGCTAGTGCTAGTGATTTTTTTGACTAGCATCGACCATCCTAATTATATTTCGTTAGCCACGTCGTGTGTTCAGCGTGCGTTGCGGCCGGCGGCATGGTGAGCGTGCGTTGAGTAACACTAGCCATTTCGGATTCTCAGCCTTTAATACGTGTCCACCCACCACTCTCTCTGCTCACTCGCCCACTCGCCACTCGCACTGCCCACTCCACTTCCCCCTTTCTCCTGTCGAAATCGTCGCCGACAACCACCCCCACCGCCATCGCCATGGACTGGCAGCGGGCCATCGAAGATCTCGCCGGCAACAACCAGGAGCTGCGCATGCAGTACAGGGAAAAAGTAGATTGAATAATTCATCGGCCTTCTCCGACGTACGATGACGTAACAAAACTCTTAAATTCCTTGGATCAATGGATAGAAAAAGAGTGGATTGATTACTTCGCACCTAGCGATACCGAGAAACTAAATGTTCCTTTTTCTCACTAATTTTAAATGCATATTATTTTTCTCCCATTGCAACGCACGGCCATATGTCCTATATATATAATAATAAAGCAAATAGTGCTTCTGGTCGTATGTCACTTCCCCTATTTTTTAGTAATAAAGCAAATAGTGCTTCTAGTCGTACGTCACTAAAATTAGCCCTGAAGTTGCCATAAATTACCCGCTATGCTAAGTTAGAAAAAAGGTTTCGTTGGGCTGCATCCGCCTCACCTTTGGTTGATAGGAAGTGACACCCTACCATATAAAGAGCATACGTACCTATCTTGCTTACTTGGGACTACGTCTTCTATCGGGGAGGCCCAGGTTCGACCCCTCTCCTCCCACCACACCCTTTTTCCTTCTTTTCTTTTTCTTTCTTTCTTTTCTTTGGCTACACCGCTCATTAATAAGAAGTCATCCCCACACAAAATATGACTATACATACGTGACTGACTGGTTGGAGCCTAACTCTTTCAACTATGATACCCATGTTAGAATCTTGTTCCACCCACTTTTTCTCACCATTTAACTTTTTTTTAGATTCAAACATTTCTAATATACTCATACCTTTTACCTACCTCCAAATCTAACGCGTTATATATGAAAATTTCTCAAAAGAATGTGTAGATTTCAAAAATGCTTTTACCTTGCATGCATAATCATCTCTAAAATAGTGTTTAGTATGCATCATAGTTTGATGCTCTCACAAAACCTATTATTTTCACCATAGAGGATGTTGATTCCTAACAGGTACCATATGCTAAAGATAACAACAGATACATAAATTATCCTCTCTATTTTCATACAGTGCACAATAACCAACCCCTATATGATGATGTACACTAAACAACGGATACGAGCTTTATGTAAATTAGTGGCATAACGTTGATTACCATATTGTTTGAAATTGTGTTCATATTCTTTAAAAAAAATATCACTGCTGATATGCAACCCTGAACATTTCGTATGCATGTCCTTACTAAATGACTGTTTGCAGCGGAGCCGTCTAATATGTTTGTGACCAAATTAAGTCTTGACTTGAATTACAGTTGCAAACACATGTATCAACAAGACAAAAATAACGCTCTTATGCACATGCTATGATTTATTACTAAAATGTACTTTGCTATTTTCATCCTAATGCAACACTTGATTACTGGGCATGACCGAGGAAGAACGATAACAAAGGCGTAAAGAGATGACTACAATTAGGTAGATATTTATGTTGTCCAATAAATTGGAAACACCTTGAGTATACTTCAAAAAGTATCCCACCTTTATGGTTTTTGTGCAACACCGGTTATATTATTGTTTGTTGTGTGCATCATGAAAATTTTCAAGGGATATGCTAATGTCGCTTGGTGTGTATGAGGGACTATTTTTTTCTCCCGTTGCAACGCACGAGCATGTTTCCTAGTTAAGCACAAAGCACTTAGTAACAAACTTAGTACAGATAACTCAAGTCATAAACCCATTTCATTTAACTGAAACCCTTTGTTTACACCAACTCTTTGAATTATGCAAGCATAATTCTTTGATACTAAGCACACGACACCTTATTTAGCAGCAGAGATAAATTCATGTAACTCTGTTCTTTTCAGTTAACAACTATATTCAGTTAACAACTAACAAATATATTCAGTTCACAGTTCACATTTAACAGGTGCTCTCAGGTTCAGTCATTTATTGAATTCAGTTAACTAAAGATCTACTTTCACATATAGGCTTTCATATATATGGCACTTTCAAGTTTCAGTTCAAAACTACAGCACACATCTCTGCACAACTTAATATGTTGCACCACATCTCTGCACACAAAATTTAGTTAACATGCTGCACCACAAATCTCCAGCGGCAAAACACATCACACACCACACATCACCACCAACAAAACAAGTAAGCCTGCAAGATTTAATACCTGATGCACAGGACAACCCATATATCGTCTCCCAGTCAAGGCACCTTCAAAAGCTACCATCTTCTTCGGCCTCTGATGATGCATCTTGCAAGTCGGCAAAGATTCAGTGTAAGAACCACAGAAAGATGGATCCACCACACTGTTAGGGGTTCCTGCAAAAGAAACTTGGAATCAAACCAAAAGCAACTTTGAATATCCATTTTGGATGAACTAACCCTAACCCTAACTCTGTTCCACCATTATGCACTTAGAAAGATCCGAGGATCCATTGAAACCATGCAGGTGTCCTCCCATGACTACATCTTGAATAGCAGAAGATGCTAAACCTTCAATGATAAATTTTGAAATGCAAATCAGTGCATAATATAGCAGATAAAAAATAGTTAATAACAGACACAAAATGTGAAAGCTTACGTCCAGGATGAGGCAAAAGGCATTTGCGATTGCGATAACCTTAAAATCGCTCAATGATCTTTGATTCTTCAATACTCACAAATACATCTTGCTCAATGTAACATACCATTCAATGATTCATCAAATCATCACCTATTTTGTTCCCCAATCTAGTCTTGATAATGCTCATTGTTGAGAATGCCTTTTCCGCTGTTGCGGTTGCAACAACTAAAATCAATGCTAACTCCACAATATATTAATCATGCAACATACTGAATATTTAATTTTTTGAAATGATGGTTGTAAGCTACCAATTACCCCCCTAAGTCCTTGAACGCCCATCAGCAGTTCTTGTATCTTCCATATTTGGCACTACAATCACTACAAAAAAAATACACTTCCGTGATGATACGTATTTGTCATAGTAGGTCGCGTTTTCTGTCATGCATGTACATCCATGACAAATTTATGACAGAATCAAGATAGTGATACTTGTGTTGTCGTAGAAGTGTTCCATGACATTACCAAAATTATCATCACGGAAGTGTCCACTTCCATGACAATAAATCGCGCGTCATAGAAGTGCTTTCGTCAATGGTAACTGGCACGTGGCATCCATCGTAACGGAACGTCGTTAAGCTATTAGGTCCAGTTTTGGATCCGATAACCCGTTAACAGCCTGGGCCAATGGGGAATTTCCACATGTAAAATCATCATTGGCCGCAGGAAACATGTGTTGCCTCACCGTTGGGACAGATGTCATCCACTCATTGGACATGAGGCGCCTATGATAGGTCGACACGTGGCACGGCCCAACAGTGGCCCATTCCGGTGAAAAAGGCCGGCCCAGTAAAAATTAGCAGGTCGGCCCATATAAGGCCTAGTTGTGTCAGGTCCATTTAAGCCCACGGCCCATACGAGATGTGCCAATTCAGCCCGTCAATGGCCCATTAAAGATTTGACACCATTGCAGTCCATCGTCAGTTCGAGCCCGTTAACAGCCCGTTATATATTTGGGCTCAATATCGGCCTGATGAGATTTCGGCCTGTTAACGGCCCATTTAATGGATGGGCCAATTTTCAGGATGTACATCTTTCGGCCTTTTAGCGACCCATTTAAATGTTGGGCTAATTTCTAGCCCGGTGTGTCTTTCAGCCTGTTGATGGTCCATAAATCTGATGGGCCATTTGTAGTCAAACCTGAGTTTCGGCCTTTTAGCGGCCCATTTAAGTGTTGGGCCAATTTCTGGCCCGGTGTCACTTTCAGGCTGTTGACGGCCAATAAATCAGTTGGGCCATTTGTAGTTGGACCTGAGTTTTGGCCTTTTAGCGACCCATTTAAGTGTTGGGCCAATTCCCGGTCTTGTGTGCCTTTCGGCCTATTAATGGACCATAAATGAGTTGGGCCATTTGTAGTCGGACCTTAGTTTTGGCCTTTTAACGGCACATGCCCGTCATGGTCCAATACCAGCCCGGTTTCTCTTTCGGCCTGCTAAAGGCCCATAACACAGTTAGGCCATTTACAATACGACCTGACTTTCGGCCTCTTAGCGGCCCATGCTCTTCATGGTCCAGTACAAGCCCGCTGTCTCTTTCGGCCTGCTAAAGTCCTATAGTATAGTTGGGCCATATGTAGCCCAAACTTAGTAACAGCCTGTTAACGGCCCTTGAAATAAATTGGGGCCACCTGTTGCCCGCTTCGATGTCGGCCTGTTAACGACCCGGGAGGTAAGAGGGCCGACCATTAACTTTCGGCCTAGTAACGGCCCATTAACTTAATGGGCCCACTAAAGTTCGTACATGTCTTTAGGCCAAATTAGATAATTTGAGCCCATTACGACGAGCAATTATGCACAGGACCAAAACCGATCAAGCAAAGGTAAGGCATACAGGGAATAACGTTGCACATCCAGCATATATTACAGGAAATTGCATCCACTGGGCAATCAAAGATTGATGCCAGTGCAAATAAATGAGCAGAACCTAACCATCTACAACGTCACAATCTGCAACCTCAGCACAGATGACGCCCATAAGCATGTGGGCAAGTTCTTGCTGCTTTGCTACACTGTCTCTGAAAACATTGATTAGTTGTTCTGTCGCACGACTCTGCACCTCTAATTGATCCACCATTTCCATCATTGCTTCAGCCATTAATTGGTTCACAAACATACATTTATTCTGTTGCGTTCAAGACAGAGGATACTGAACAGATTCAGATGGCGATTTTGGCAGGCTTGCATTATTGATAGTGGAGAGTGTCTCGACCACTGCATCGTAACATAAATTAGGACGGGAACCAAACAGATTAATCATGAGTTATTGCCATATTACCTGGCCTAGATTTACTAGAAAGAAACAGTGGGGTTGCCTTGCTGCTTTCAGAGTTTGTCTTCTTATCTTCAACAGCCTGCACAAAATTAACACACTAGCATTGCTATCATTGGCCAAGTCAGATAATAGGAAAGCAACATTGACACAACAAACGTTTGGGCAACTAGCCTACACCAAATTAACACAATATGGCATAGCTATCATCAGCCAAGTAAGGTAGTACGAAAGCAACATTGACACAATGAATGAATGGGCAACCAGAGAAGCACTACAATTTAGTAATATGTGTGATATGAGATAGTACATTCATGTAGCTCGGTATGTAAAACTACCAGGCAGTTTTCCTTACAAAAATCAACATTGGCGCCTTTAACATTTTGCTACAACTAATTTTAGATCAGATAAATGTTAGATTCACGCCGATTAACTAAATACATGTTGATGTAAAAATATAGTGATATACAACATGTACTTACATCAGCATTGGAGCACAGAGAATTCCCGCAAGATATTTTCCTCGAATACGATCCCAATGGAGGAAGTCTTCTATCGTTTAACCTTATTTTCTAAAAGAGAGATGGGTAAGAAACATGTAGAAAATATGATGAGAATGCTATAAAATTTCATGATGCGAGGATACGCACACGCTTCTTAGAATGGAGTTGACATTCTTTTGCTGGACTGGAGCGGACTAGTTCTTTGGCCACTGGAATCTGCTTATTATCAGTGGGAGTTGGGTTTCTCTGTGCTGGAGCAGTATCTATGAAAAATGGAGTTGGTTTATTATCTCCTGGCGTTTGGATCTTCTGCAAAGACCTGGTTTGTAACCCTTCAAATTCTAACATAGCCGTCTTCCCCTTGCATGCCTTATATAGAAGAATGGTGATTCAGTTATAAAACATGCTATAGCAGAGATGGAATAGGTACTGAAGAATAGAAAGGCATGACATATTGACATGTATTCCCTCCATCCGGAAATAAATGGATGGGTCTAGGTGTATTTCAGTTCTAGATTCATCCAGTTTTATCCATTTCTGTGACATTTAATCCGGACGGAGGGAGTATGATGTAAGAGCTAGGGATACGACAGGACAACACAGTAAAGAAAAACACTGTAAACCCCACTGCAGAACCAAAGTATTCAAACCCACTGATATGAGATAGTACACTCATGCAGCTCAGGATGCAAAACTACCAGGCAGTTTCCTTATAAAAATCAACATTGTGGCCTTTAATCATACATTTTGCTACAACTGAATTTAGATCAGATAAAGGTTGGATTCACGCCGATTAACAAAATACATGCTGATGTAAAAATATAGTGATATACAACAGGTACTTACATCTACATTGGAGCACAGAGAATTCCTGCAAGAATCTTTCCTCATAAACGATACCATTGCAGAGATTCTTCTATCTGTTAAGCTTATTTTCTAAAAGAGAGATGGGTAAGAAACATGTAGAAAATATGATCAGCATGCTATAAAATTTCATGATGCAAGGATACGCACACGCTTCTTAGAATTGAGTTGACATACTTTTGCTGGACTGGAGCGGACTAGTTCTTTGGCCACTGGAATCTGCTTATTATCAGTAGGAGTTGGGTTTCTCTGTGCTGGAGCAGTATCTATAAAAACTGGAGTTGGTTTATTATCTCCTGGCGTTTGGATCTTTTGCAAAGGCCTTGTTTGTAACCCTTCAGATTCTAACATAGTCGTCTTCCCCTTGCATGCCTTGTATAGAAGAATGGTGCTTTAATTATAAAACATGCGACAGCAGAGAGATGGAATAGGTACTGAAGAATAGAAAGGCATGACATATTGACATGTATTCCCTCCATCCGGAAAAAAATGGATGGGTCTAGGCGTATTTAAGTTCTAGATACATCCTTTTTTATCCATTTTGGCAACATGTAATCCGGACGGAGGGAGTATGGTGTAAGAGCTAGGGATACGACAGGACAACACAGCAAAAAAACACTAGTTGAATGTAAAACTATATGCTAGCGGAATACGTACAGAAATAACTAAGGCAACATACACGTGTATGATTGGGAAAATAAGATGGCATTGCAATAGAGCACTAGAACAGCACTTCAATGTAAAAAAACATGGTATGGCAGGCAGATGAAGTACATACTGATGAATAACAATGCATAAGATATTCAGAAGCATGATGTCCAAATTAAGTTAGATGGCATTGCGATAGAGTAGAATGACAATACTTGAATTTGAAAACATGTTATCATGAATGGAATAGGTACTGAAAAAACAGGAAGGCATGACATATTTACATGCATGATCAGCATGCTAAGCACATGGCATTGCAACAGAGTAGATACACTCCAGGACATTATATGCATGTTGTACCCATATCACAGGCCAAGTTAGAGCAAGGACCTTGTGGGGTGAAGAGGATTCATCATCTTTCTGCAAGTCTTCTGAAGAACTGCCTTTACATGTTCCATCATATTGGGTATCATTGACATCAAGTTTATTGGCCTTTACATTGCTCCATGAGGTTCTTGTGGATATATCAGTGTGTGCAATTATATCTGACATGCATGGAAGACAACTAGTAGTTATATTTATGTAATGAGTGCCTGTAGGAGACGGCATAAATAGTAGGACTGGGGTTAACTAGCAGCAACAGGTCTCATAAACTAAAGGGAGAACACAGATGAAAGCTACAGAATATGTATCGTTTCTACTCGAGATTAACTAGATGGCACACAAAAGTATTAAAGAACAACATAGGTAATACTAGAAGTGGTATAATACTATAATCACCAGCCTGTGGGATAGCATTGGCTGATGGATGATAACTATGGAACAGCGTTACCTAAAGAACAAGTATCTTAGCTGAACTATGGAACAGCGTGAACTCCTGAACAAGACCCGTAAGAGATCAGCATGAATATACAGTGAAATGTGATGATCTATTTTCCATGCTTAGATGAATAACAACGCCATAGATGTTGCACACAAGTAAGATGAGGGTACAACCTATCTGGCTGCCATCCATAGGAGTGAGCATCATGTGCTGACTTGTTGATGGCCCTGTAGTTGTTGTGGCTATCCATGTCGGGCACGTGCATTCGATGCAGGGAACTGTTGAGTGGGGACTATAGCTCCCTTCTGGTGTATGCTTCCCTTGTTGGAGCAGCTGTGGTCAGTCGAAAGATGGTGTGTCTGAAGATGCAGATAACGCATAATGTTAAGAATGACATATCTCTTTGATCTGAAGAAATACACTAAGAGATCAACAGCAAGGTACGAGAGTGGTCACACGTCTGTTGACTGAAGACTAAACTGGGGTCACACGATTTTATTTTATTTTGGTACTGTCCGATCTACGCCGGATGGCTTGATGGCCGTCTTGTGCCTCCCGGCTGACACTGTTCGGAATATTCCCCGAAGAGCCAGCGACCAACGGCAGAGCAGCCTGCCTCCGCCGTCCATGGCCCCGGCCAGAACCCCGCTCCCCGCCCCATCGCACTACCGTGGTTGCGTCGCCCCCAGGCCAATCCACAAGGACTCCACGTCATCCAGATCCGGCGGCGGCAGTACCTTCAACCCATGCAACTCTAAAAGATGGCCATCTAAGCGCTGCTTCCGCGGCGAACTTGCAGCCCCGCACCCTTACGTTAGACACCAGCCAACTGGCAGCCTAGGAGCTCTACCGCCTCGAGGGGTGCTGCTTCCCATTGGGAATCGATTGGCCCAGAATAAATATTCAGACAACTGACGCCTAAATAAAGTGATTTGAGATGAGGGTGCGACCTATCTGGCGGCATGGTGAAGTAGGCAGGTCTAGCTGCCTAGTCGGTGAGGCCGGCGCGGTTGCGGTGGCGACCGGCGGTAGGGAAAGAGCGATGTCGCGATGGTTGACGGCTACGCGGAAGCAGCGCCAGGACTCTGGACGGATCCAAAGTTGGAGCCGCTCCGGTGCCGTGAGCAATGACGGGGGTGAATCGGCTCCGGTACGGTTCACGCGGCCGTCGTCGAGGCAGCACCAGCAGCACGGAGTAAGAGGCACACGGCCCAGTGCACGACGGCAAATGGACAGTGTCTCCGGCATTAGGGAGGAGGGCGGCTGTGAAATTGGTGCGGTGGGGGGCACCATGGAGGTGGGGCTGAGGTTTCACAGCTCGGGAGAAGGGAGCTTCCCGGGGAGAAGGTGATTTGGCGCCCACGAGGTATGAATGGGGGCGGGCGGGGCGAGGGGGAATTGGGAGGGGAGGGGAACCATGTCTTACGGACGCATTTGTCTGAAATGTGAGGGGGAGTTACAGTTCTACCCTTGCCTATAGGCTTCGCGGCTTGGGTCTGTGTATTGAGGGTCGGGGATAGTGGAGTAACTTTGCTTCTCCCCAAATAGTGGGCGGGAGTGATTTCGAGCGAGGAGGGCGTGTTTTGAACTATAGTGGGCGCGAGCGATTTCGGGCGAGGAGAGCATGTTTTGAAATAGTGGGCGCGACCTATTTCAGGCGAGGAGAGTGTGTTTTGCCGACCATGGTTTATGAATTATTCGGCACATGTCATTTCGGCCGAGGAGAAGGCACACTTTGATGAAGTTACGAACCTACCCTCGATGTACAACGGGCCAATTGATGCGTGTCCCACATAGGACGGCAATTTCACGTCTCCCATTTATTTGCTTGGGCGAATTCCACCTAGCAGAGAGGATGTTTAACGGTTCGTTCAAATTTTGGGAGAACGAGCATCCACGTCTACCTTACCAAGTCGATTCGAATCAAATTTTGAAATATTAGCTTGCCACTTCTTTTTTAGATGGAGAGACGATGCTCGGGAGTAATGTGTTTTTACATGCTCGTTGCTAGCGATTTACTATATGAAAAATAGTTGACCCACTCAAAAACGCGAATCAAACCCAAAATGAAATATCTCGATTCAATGAAATAGCTTGTTCAGTAGGTCAAAATAGTGAACTAAATCCAAAATTGAACACCTCAATCGAGTAGCATGTTGTACAGTATTATAGTACTCCATGAACATGTTGAAAGTCAAATTAATGAACTTGTTTGATATACGCATATATCCGTTCATGTGTGGATTGCAGACAACATGTTCTCCAATTTAAATATTTGAATGCAAGTTCATATCGAAACATGGTTTATATCAGTCTTTGATGCATAAAACGCGACCTCCCCCTCTCTCGGACTCCTGTTCTCTCTCTCTCTCTCTCTCTCTCTCTCTCTCTCTCTCTCGCC